>NC_136072.1:999530375-999637875 GCF_964261635.1 Lissotriton helveticus
GTAGGACTGTGATGGTTAGTAGCTGGTTTGGCACTCACATTGGTAGCTCTAGCTGGGGCAATGGGTGGTGTAGGCTGCAGTGGCCATCTGATGAGGATCATGACGCTTACATTTTTACAAATTAAGCATTGATTACCTACTACTATGTAAACTATATAATAAACGTATTGAATGATGTCATCAATGACGTCATTTAGGATATCATCAGTGATGTCATAAATGATGTCATTGAATATATCATGAGTGATGTAATTTGTGAGGTTATAAGCAGTGCATGGCGTGGGTGCAAGTTATAGTTGGTGAATTTCTGTGTTTTTTTTGTTCAAAACGTTAATGTTGTCACTGACATAATCACCTATCACGTCACTTTTAACCTTTGTGTTTTTTTAATGAACAATAACATTATTTTAATCTTTGTTTTTGCCTGTGAACTTCTAGTTTATTTTAACATAAAGTAAGATTGTATTACCATAAGTACAGCCAACACCTGGGGGCGTGGCCTAGCAACATGGCTTTGTAGACGTGTCTGCTGGGGCTCCCACCGACAAGTCCTGTACCCGGCATTATCCTGAGGCTCCCAGTGACAATAACACCCTGGGGAATCTTGCCTAGAGTTCGTGGGGGCTTGTCCTGGGCTCGCTGAGAGTGAAGACGATCGCCCGGCATGTGTGTGTGGCCCATGAGTGACTGAGGCCTGGTGAGGCAGCCACGCCATCTTGACGGTCACATGGAAGACAGCCTGAGGAGGCCCCGGAACGTGCTTGGCCCTAGAGGCACCGGCTGAGGTGCTCCTGAATGGAATCTTGGAGTTGCCGCGATCCAGGTTGTGGCTGGGAGCTTACAACTGGTGCTCGTGCCGCCGCTGAGTGGAGTGCTGGTCAGCAGGGCCCTGCCATCTTGGCAGTCCCACGAGGACTGCTGGAGGAGGTCCCGGGACGTGTGCGGACCTACACACCTGGCTGAGGTGCTCCTACCAAGGATCCTGGATCCACTGCACACCGGATAGCGGTTAATGACTGGTGTGGTGGGCCGCCGCTGAGTAAGAGAGCATGTGAGGAGGTCAGTCGAGTGAGGAACTGAAGGCATCCCCAGCCCTATGAATGTGGGACCTGAGGGGCGGCTTGGTACCGCATGGAGTCGGGAGCGGACACTGGCGGGCCTGGACTTCCGGGCAGTAGATGGTGAATTTTGCCCAGCATCTACAGACAGACAAGCGAGCGGCCTTGACCTTGTGGGAGCCCTTGGTGGACATAACAGATGGTGGGGGGGCCCCTTGAAGTGCTGTCCCGAACTGGGACCCTTGGTTGGGAATCTGTGGCCCCACCTCCAAGAAGAAGGCCCTCTATTCTTCGGAGAGGACCCCCACCATAAAACAGAGGGCATGACTGGATGGCAGAGTGCTATGGCTGTAGTATCGACTGTGGGCCCTGAACATATACATTACCACAACTGCCTTCGGGGGGCTTTTGTGGGCGTGGAGGAGCTCTGTATGGGGTGCCTTTTCTGCCTTGAACTGGGCTACGACCGCTGCCTGTTGGGGGGCCCGTGACTGAAAATCTATGAGACTGAGGCCTGCTAGCTTTAGAGGGGGCAAGCAAGGAGGAGATACCGGACGTAATCCTAGTGGAGCCTGCTTGCAGGTAGCAGTGCCCCTCATGCGCTGTGGTGTCCAGAGCCGACCTCCAGCTGACTGAACAAGATTGTGAAAGAGAAAGCCAGCACAAACTAATAAAATCCTGAATTATGCACAGCCCCTGGCCACAAGAGACTACGCTGGCGAACCGGGCTAGGGGAATGACAGAGATCATGGCGGAATCCCCCTCACTGAAAGATGTAATGGTGAGGATCCAGACTACCCGAGACTACATGGTGCACAGGATAGGCTCCGTGGCCATCAAGGCCAAGCTATTATGCTGTGACCTACGGAAGGACTCCTTGAGAGTGACCGCCACTGAGAACACCGTGGACACGCTGCAGACTGAGGTTCGCTTACTGTAAGACACTCTCCTTGGGCTTCAAATAAAAGTTGTGCAGCTTGACGACTGGGCTGAACACTCCAAGGGTAGATCACGCAGGAAATATTTACGATCTATGGGTTTTCCAGAGAATACGGAGGGTCCCTCAGCGGAGATCTTTCTGGAGGACTGGAATGTAAAGGTACTGTCTCCCAAGAGTTTGTCCAATTTTTTCAACTTTGTAAGTGCTGTTTCCCCCCTCCTCCTGATGCACCGCCTAGGGCCATAATCGCCCGACTCTTCAACCACTGGGGTTGCGATGCAATCCTACAAGCCATCCGCACAAAAGAGCCTCTGACCTTTGAGGGTCAACCCATCACAATACTCCCTGATTATACGCAATGAGTTCAAGATGAACGGAAATCGTTCCTAGCAATCAAGAGACAGCTCAAAGACGTTAACTTGAAATACAGCCTCCTTTTTCTGGCGAAACTGTGAATTCAACATAAAGGGAAGGCTCAGTTCTTTATTTTTGTGATGGAAGTGAGTGACTGGCTGGTGCATGTTTGGTACCCTCGACAGAGTCCCTCCACTCAGCGGGTCCAACCGGCTCCGAACATGGACGGAGGAGGCAACAAAGATGAACATTCTAGAATGTTGGAGGGAATCCAGGACGAATCTGAGTCTCCCCATATGGGACGTTGTCAGCTTCAGACACAGTCTCTCACTTGGATGGGGTCACACAGGATCAGGTGGTGGCTCCGAGCTTTCCTGGGGTGGTGGACGCCTGAGGTGGCGCTGCATGAACACACCTGAATGGAACAGATAAGTAAAAATTACGGTAAAAAAGTATTGGCTGAACCCTGTGAACTGTATGGAAAGGACGATGTACTGAAAGTGATAATATGGGAGATCTCTTTCATATACACCAATACTTGTTGGCGGGGGTCTCCCCCCCAGTGGATAATTACGGTGAGTGGAGCTAGAGGCCTCGCCCTCGCACCCCACTGGTTGGCCAACCACTAGCGTAGCATCTTGTTTAAATTTTTTTTAACCACATGCCTGTATATTGAAGATCAAGGAAATGTGGATGTTTGTTATATTTTGTTCCGGGTTAGGGAGAATAATGGGGTGGCCGACATGATTCTCTAGTCTCTGCATTTGGGAGATGAAGGGGTTGGTGGACCTGCCCAAGGGGAGGGGGGATGTTGGGATTTTTCAGCATGTATTAATTCTGAAAAGGTTTGCTTTGTTTCTATTGCTCCTGTGTTGACTTGTTCAAAGGGCATTGTTGAGGGATACCCATTGGATGGTATATGAGCCAAGGCCAGGCTGAGAGGGAACGGTGGCGCGTGGTGAGTGCTTTGATCCATGGCTCCCTCCATAACAAAATTGAACATATGGAATGTCAGGGGTATAGCACAATTTGACAAACGCAGACGTGTGTTGGCTTAGCTGAGGCGCTATGGGGCAGAATTGCATGTTTGCAGAAGACCCATATATAGGGGCTTTGCTGCCCTGGAGATGGAGGAGGCAACTCTACGCCACCTCCTACTCGGGCTTTGCATGGGGACACTCATATGGGTAGCACCAGGAGTACCCTTCAAACATTTACACCACTTAACGGATCCGGAGGGGAGTTATATTATCCTACATGGTACGTTAGACAGCAGGGAACTATGCATTCTTAATGTATATGCCCCCAACAGTGACTGTACCTTGTTCTTCCCAGAGTTTTTGGCAGCGGTGGTGCCCCACATGGGTGCAGTGATCATCATGGTAGGCAACTTGAATTGTGTGATGGACGGAACCCTGGATAGGGAAACCTCTTGTGCAAATACTAAGCCCCGGTTAATGGAAACTCTGAAGGTGGAGTCTGTATTATGACAACCTACGGGCTAAGAAGGCAACTAGACAGGACATTAAAACTCAAGAACAGGAATTGGGCAGATTGAAGGTCAATACAAGCCCCCAGGCCCTTGAGAATTGATGTGGTGCCCGTAAGGCTCTGCTAGAAAGCTGGGGTAGGTAGGAAAAATGTACATACAAGGCCTATGCCCAACGCCACATATGGAGGGGGACAAGACCGGAGCTCTCCTGGAGCATCTTCTATAACAAGAAAGACCCATAGCATCCATATTGAAACTCCAAGATGGTAATGGGGAATCAGTATATATGCAACAGGCAATTCTAGAAGCCTTGGCAATGCATTTGACCATGGTATACGGGAAGCAACCATCTCCGCTACCAGAAACAAAGATCCTCTCCCCGCCACATTAGCCCAAGAATTCAAATCCACCATTGCCCCTATTTGGTCTAAAATTATCAACTCCTCTCTCTCCACAGGCTGTGTCCCTGCATCCCTCCAACTTGGCCAAATTACGCCCATTCCCAAAAACTCCACTGCGGACCCCAATGATCCAAACAACCTTCGTCCCATCTCAAACCTTCCTTTCCTCTCCAAAGCCCTCGAAAAATGTGTCTTAAAGCAACTAGAGAAACACATTATCTCATTCAACCTCCTTGATGTCTTCCAGTCCGGCTTCAGAAAGGGTTGCAGCACTGAAACTGCTATGCTAAATGTCATGGATGATATTCACCGTTCCCTTGACAAAGGTGAATCCTCTATACTTATCCTTCTTGACCTCTCAGCTGCATTTGATACCGTTCACCACCCTACCCTTCTCAACACCCTCAAAGATCGATTCGGCTTTGAAGACACAGTACTCAAATGGTTCTCCTCATTCCTCCAAAACAGATCCCAACAAATCAAACTTAGCCATTTCCTCTCCAAACCTCAACCTGTTTCACTTGGAGTACCTCAAGGTTCCATCCTCTCCCCTACCCTATTCAATCTGTTCATGGAACCACTCACCCTCATCCTCAAACACGCTAATATCAGTTACCATCTCTATGCTGATGACACGCAACTATACTACAAAATCAAATCTCACAAAGACATCCTTCACCTAAATGAGACACTGACTAAAATTCAAACCTGGTTCCATCTGAACCATCTCAAATTAAACCCCAAAAAAACTGAAATCATTATCTTCTCCCCCAAAAACAATCCTCTTTCCATCCAACTCTGGGTAAAGGACATCAATGCACTAAACTGCACTCTCTCCACCTCTAATACTGTTAAGTCCCTTGGCATCAGTATTGACCAAAATCTGAATCTTATCCCTCACATCAAAAATGCCTCCAAAAGCGCTCTTCTAACCCTTCTCCACCTCAAAAAACTCAAACCTTTCATTCCAGCAGAAGATTTCAAACTTGTTGTCCAGTCACTGGTCCTCTCCAGGATCGACTATGGCAACGCCACTTTGGCTGGCACTCCTAAAATCCATCTTGCCCCAATTAAATCTGTCCTCCACCTTGCGGCTAGACTCATCTCCGACTGCAGAAAATTTGATCACATCTCCCCCATCCTCAAAAATCTCAAGTGGCTTCCAATAGAAGGAAGATCCACATACAAAATTGCCTGCATCACTCACAAAGCTCCTCACCAAAACTCCCCTGCCTACCTTGCAATTAAACTTCAGAAAGCAGGTTGTTCCAGATCCCTGAGAAGCACTAACTCACTTATCCTGATCCCACCCAGACTTAAACATCAGAAGACCCAATCCTGTGCGTTCTCTGGTAACGCTCCCACAATCTGGAACTCCCTCCCAAAGGATATCCGATGCAACCCTTCCTACCATCTCTTCAAAAAAGAACTTAAAATACTGCTTCTCAACAAATACTGGGGTATCTAATGTCACGGACACTTTACATGCCCAATATATCGTATTACTTGTAGTATGACACCATCCCTGATAACTCCTCTCTCTCATACTATGCTCTCCCCTCCCTCCTCCACTATACCCTTGCCCTCTCTATCTCTCCCTCGCTTCACTTCCATCTCTCTCCTCCCCTCTTTATTTGTGTACTTTTCAATTTATATGTCCATACTCCTCTGACGCACTTAACTTGTTTGATCTCACTGTTCAATGTTTGTTTTTACCTTCCTTGTAAAGCGCTCTGATACTCTCGGGTCCAGCAGCGCTATATAAAACCTTTGAAATAAATAAACAGTTCAGGATTTTTTTGCTTTTCTGGACCTGCCACAGCTAGACCCAGAGGCGCAACAGCTCTTGGAGCCATGATTACCAAGGAGGAGGTGTTGCCGGCTATTAAGCATTTCAAGCTGGCGAAGAGCCCCGGACTGATGGTCTTCCGATCAAGTATTACCAAAGGTTCGCTCCCCAGTTGGTGGACCCGCTCTTGGAGGTCTACACTGAAGCTTGGAGGGTTCAGACCCTTTTAGCCTCCATGAGGGAACCATAAGTGGGTATGATCCAGAAGCCGGATAGGAGTCCCATATTGCCCAGTCCATATAGACTGATCTCACTCTTGAATCTCGATATGAAAATACTCAGTGGAATCTTAGCGGCTCTTTTTCTCCCACATATGCCCCACCTGATACACACTAATCAGGACGTGTTTATACTGACATGTAACACAACTCATCACCTGCGACACCTGCCACGCCTGGCATGCCCCATGCCTCCTGGAGGACCACTACGTCATGGCACTGCTCGACATAGAACAGGCCTTTGGCTCTGTTGACTGGTCTTATATGTGGTCAGTTTTGCGGTGGTTAGGAATGGGCCCGATTTCCTCAGATGGGTACAGTTGATCTACACTGACCCTGCCGCTTGTGTACGGTCTGGGGGTTAATCTGTATATCAATTAGGCTGACTCGGGCATCCATCAGGGGTGCCCTCTATCCCCGCTCATTTTTGCTGCCACCATGGAACCTTTGGCAGGCTAGCTTGCGGAAACGGATGGCTCCTTGGGGGGGTGCATCTTAGGGAGACCTGCCCTGTTGTCTCCCTATATGTGGATGATACACTGGTATATGCTTGGGAATCCGAGCTAACAATGCCTGTCCTTGCAATCCTACAAGGTTGTGGGACCATCTCAGGACTCTGCATAAATAGGGAAGACTAGAGACGGGTCCGGGGACACCCAATGTTTGCCTTCCCTGGGCGGCTGAAGGGACTAAGTAATCGGGGATCAAATTGGCAAGTCCGGCCTGATCTTATCTGAACCTTAACGTAGGGGGAGTCCTGGAAGGTTTACGAGGATCTATACAATTCTGGAGGGACCTGCCCCTGTCCATCATGGGAAAGATAGCTATTGCAAAGATGATAATTCTGCTGCGTTGTCTCTATGCACTGCAACATTCCATTCACGAAATCCCCAACCACTACTTTCAGACTCTGTTCGGATTGATGGTGGACCTCCTCTGGGGATCCGGATGGAAACATGTACGCTTAAAGAAGTTACAGAGGTCGTGGGGTGGAGGGGGACTGGAGATACCTCACTTGGAGCTTAACTATATGGCATTCCAACTGCAGCACGTGGTCCACTGGTTGGACGACAATGCAAACTGGGAAAAACAGTTCCTACAAAGCATGCATGGGGACCAATCTTTGCCGGAGCTCTTGATGCTCGGGTCCGGGGTACCCGTGGACCTCCCTCATGTTGTGCGACATGTCGCGGAATATGGAAGTGGGCAATCCGCAGGGTGGTACGGGGTGCATCCTATGCCCGGTATATGCTGCTATGGGTGGTGAAGCCCTTCCAACAGATAGCGGACCCCATATCAATACAGAAATGACGGGTGGGGGCTGTTGCTTGATGGGGAATCTTTATGACAATGGGCACATTATAACTAGGAGAGAGGTGGAAACTGCTGGTGACCTGGGGACGGGACTGTTTCTACAGTATGGGTAGATTTCGAGTGTGGCTCGTGAGATTTGGCCTTCCTGCCCAGAGGAGCACCCCTGCACAAATGTTCTGCAAGTGATGCTAGATATGGCTCAGGGCCAGCGTTTGATCTCACACCTGTACCGGACATTTTGGGACGATGATCCTGGGCAGCCCCACCAATCCAAGCAAACTGGGAGACTATATTTGGGGAAGCTCTGACCGCACAAGAGTGGCTGAATATTCATGAGGGAGTCAGGACCGCGAGCACCAACGCATGCTTCAAACTCACCCAGTATAATTTTATAGATCTGACCTATCTTCCCTGCAGATATTTATGTAGAATGTATCTGGACCGCTCCAGTGAATGCCCTCATTGCGGACTCTGGAAGCTGAATTTATACACATGGTATGGTTATGTCCAAATCTAACTGCATATTGGGAGATGGGGCTGACTCGCTTGCGGGAGGCCATGGGTGGGTAGTGCCCCAAGAGATATGCATAGTATTACTAGGACGGCTTCCAACACCCAAAAAAAGAGAAGCTGAGCAGGGACTTTATTATTTTAGGACTGGTCTTGGCGAAAAGACGAATTGCAATAGCCCCTTGCAGAGACCCGGATGAAAGATCTGCTAATGGGTGACTGCCGAAGCGGTACGCATTAAACGTGTCTGCACGGATGTCAAGCTAAAGGACGACCTCAAGGACTGGGTGTCAATGCTGGCGGACTTGCGAGGCCCACAAAGCCCTAGACGGAGCAGAATCCTCGGATCAGGATGGGAGTGCTGATCCCCTGACACACTAGCTATGGTTGACTCCCACAAGAACCCCAGGTGGGTCCTCTCTGACCTTCGGGGAACACAAGCGGAACAGCTTGCTAGCCACAAGGAGTTCGACACGGGAGGGGAGCGTGACAAAAATTTGTGAAATGTTAATTACTGGCATACACTAAGGAATGGGACCATAATTGTCACTCTCCTCATTCAATTCAATATAAACTATGCTGCAATGGACTGCTTCCATTGGTAGATTTGGTGGTGGGAAGGGGGAAGTGGGAGGGACAGGGCAATTACCATACTAATACTCCTATTATGGAAATGTATATCTTGAACAGTTGAAATGCCAATAAAGATACTCAAAAAAATTAACCCAACCCCACGCAGACAGCCAAACTCATGCTGCGCTTGACCTTTGGTGGTGCACAACAGGGGATTAGCTGTGGCCAACCAACCCAGAGACATCCAACCCCCCTGCAGGAAGCCAACACCTCACTGCACACAGCCTTTTGTTGTGCATGGTGTGGAGTCGCCCAAGCCCGGTTCTGTGTCCAACTTCTCAAAGGCAGCCACTATGAGGCAGCCAGGCCCGCGTCACCAACAGTCTTTGGTTGTGCGTGGCGTGTGGTTGGCCGTAGAGCCTGGTTTTCAGCCTCTCCCCACAGGCAGTCATGCCCTTTGGTCATGCATAGTGTGGGGTCAGTTGCAGGCTTGGCCATCCCAAGGGGTCAAATTCTAAGGGAAGAGGGAATGCAGCATCCCTCTCTGAGCCTTATTACCCCTGGGGCCAATTACAATAGAAAATGGGGGAGAGGCTACACAGCACCCCTTCCCAAGCTGTATTAGGCCCCGGAAACCCCACCCCCCAGGGCTGTGTGTTATTTTGAAGGAGAGACGGGCCACATGCCCCCCACCTGAGCCTTGTTAGGCCCCATGGAGTCCATCCCATGGGGCCAAATTACATAATTAAGGGGAGGGGGCATGTGGCCCTCCTCCACGCACCTTCTGGCATCCCGGGGACCTCATCCTCCAGTGCCAAATACAGAAAAAGAGGAGGGTGCATGGCTCCCTTCTTTGAACCTTCTCTGGCTCTGGGGACCTCTTCTACTGGAGTCATCTGTTTTTCAAAAGGGAGAGGGATCACAAGCCTATTTTGTTTCCCCGGGCCTCCAATAATTGTAGGTGGATGCCCTGGTGCCCATCCGGGACACATGCCAACCACCACGGTGGGAGCTGCGGAGGGAGCCCCAGGTCCACCACAGACCCAGCCAGCTCCCAGCATGGTGCAGGAGCCAGCATTGCTCCCTCCCGGAGGGCACGAGTTTGCTCCCAGCCAGTGTGAGCATCTTTAAATCTCCCGCTGGCTGGGAGCAGACTTACGTGTTTGCTCAAGTTTGGAGGGTGATTTAAAAATGCTCCTGTCAGGCGGGGCAAACACATTTCTGCCTGCTATAGTTTGGGGGGCTCCCCAGGACACAGTCACTGAGCTGGCCCAGGTGGATACGGTTGCAGAGGGCTATAAGGGCTCATGGAGGGGACTTGTACTGCCCCATCCCTTTTAAAATAATGTGATGGCCCTGGGAGATGTGGTTCTTGGGAATTCACAGCCCTACAGGATGGGTGTGTGGCGGCCCTGGGAGATGTGGTTCTTGGGCCTTCACAGCCCCACGGGATGGGCGTGTGGCAACCCTCTCTATTTTTACAGTTTTGGTCCTGTGGTATTCGGTCGCTAGGGCCACCATCAGGGAGGGGGGCCACATGCCCCTCTCCTTAATTAAATATACCCTGCCCCAGGATTTGGGGTCCCCAGGGCCAAAATGGGCTGGGGCAAAGAGTCCCTACTCATGCCTCTGTCCCCATGTATTACGAAAATATGGTGCCTGCCAAGTTATTTTTTTGCTGTTAGAGTGATACTGTGGGAGTCCTGTAGAATCATAGCAAAAAATGCAGATTATTTTTTATTTTGGCCCCAAGGACAGGTCCCTGTGGGTGTCCCCCTCAGGGCCTATGGGAGCTGGGTACCCCTAACCTGCACAAAAAACAAAAGGAGGGGGGGAGTGTACGCTACCACACATCCTCCCAAAGTAAAGACCCAAAACACATAAAGTTACGGTGTTTCGATCTCAGCTGTTTGAGATCATGTTTAGGACATAGCAATTGTGAGCAGCTGAGAGCTAAACACCATCGACCCCTTAAAACAAGAACTCCATACACTTTGTTTAAATTATTCATGTGGAGTTCCCTATGTATTGTCAATGAGATGTATATATATTTAAAAGTCACCTTCACCCATCACATCACGCTTACTGTGACTTTCCTATGTGATCACCTGAACTATTTCTTGCATATTTTTCAAAAATTAAAATGGTAATTTGACTCGCTTGACTCTCGTCACACTACTTGTTGCAGCCTGAGATATTCATTATCTAGACTTAAAGGCACTGTGTCTAAATCTGACGCTGCCTTTTTCTTTAGACCTTTTTTGGCCACAGAAGAAGCATTGTATTTCTAAAACATTTTATGAGTAAGGCTTCTTCTTCCAATAAGATTTGTCTTTCTTCTCCTCTTGGGCTTACCCCTATCCATGCCAGAATCTTCGTAATTTAAGTATCAGTGATGTGTACCATAACACTGATAGAATTAGTATTGCAGAACCCACAATACATTTATGTGTTTTGGGCATCCCTACCCTTCCCCCCTTGTATTATTTTTTTTAACTTCAGGACATAGGACTAGGGGCCAGATGTAGGTAGCCCAATACCGGTCGGAAACGGCCGAAAATACCGATTTTCGGCCGTTTCCGACCGGTATTGTGCTTTTGGGATGTAGGGGACTGAAAATCGTCCGAATCGGTAAATTTACCGAATCGGTAAACATTCCGAATTGGTAAATTTACCGATTCGGTAATTTTACCGATTCGGTCAATTTACCGAATCGCTAAATATACCGATTCGGTAAATAAGAAGTGGTAAAATTGAATATTGAGATGTAGGTAAGCTCTTAAATACCGAATTTGCTTGAAATTCGGTATTTAAGAGTCTGTATTTACCATGGATTGACATCAGGTGGTAACCAGGTGCAGCCTATAAAAAGGACCCAAAATGCAATACTTTTTTCACAATGGCGGCATTCTATGTCATTGCGAGGCGGCTACGGCTACAGGAGGAAGGAGAGAGGGAATGGCTGAGACAGGAGCAGGTCTACAGACAGAGGATCACCTTGTTCATGCTCACAGAGCCAGAGATTCTCCAGAGGTACTGGTTGGACTCCGACACCATCTTGGGCCTCATCAGGGACCTCCACCCACTGTTGGAGCACACTACCCCAAGGGCGCACGCCATTCCACCCCACGTGCAGGTGCTGTGCAGCCTACACCTGCTTGCGTCTGGGAGTTACCAGAGTGTGGTTGCTGCGGTAGGTGGGGTGACCCAGAGAAGCCTGTCACGCTTTTTCAACAAATTCCTTGACGCCATGGTACAGAGGATGGACCAGTATATAACTTTCCCTGAAACCCATGCTGAACTGCTCCAAACAAAAACTGACTTTTATCTGATGGCGCATTTCCCCAATATCATTGGCTGCATTGATGGCACCCACATTCCCATTTGCCCCCCTGCTGCCACCGAATACATATATAGGAATAGAAAGTCCACCCACACCATCAATGTGCAGGTGATCTGCAATGCCAAGTGCGCCATCACTGACCTTGTGGCAAAATTTCCTGGGAGTACCTACGACTCCTTCATATTTCAAAACAGCGGTATCTATGCACGGCTGACAGCAGGGGAATTCGGTGAAGGATACCTGCTAGGTAAGACACAGTGTGCGACCCCATTAACACCTATTGCAGAAAGAAGTACATGTATGCATGTGAGTAATGTACTCCCATTTCCTTTTAGGGGACAGTGCATATGCCCTCCGCTCCTTCGTCCTCACCCACTACCTCAACCCCTCAACACCCAGCCAAAGGAGATATAATAGGGCCCACAAGAGCACAAGAAATAATGTGGAGCGTACCTTTGGTATATGGAAGAGCAGGTTCAGGTGCCTGCATAAGAGTGGAGGTGCCCGGCAGTATACCCCCATCACCTGCTGTAAAATCATTGCTGCCTGTGCCATGTTGCACAACCTTGCCGTAAAGAAGGGCACAGAGGTGGAGTTGTCAGACTTTGAGGATCATGACGACGAGGTTGCTGTGCCTGAACCACAACCTGCTGGAGTGTCAACACCAAGTGATGGCAGATACAGACATGAGGAGATTACACGCAACTATTTCTGAGTAAGTAATGAGACACAGACAGGTTGTGTATGGGACGAACATATTTTAATGGTGCCACAACGTTTAAGCACGTAAGTGTAACATAAAAAAATATACACGTGGGGACTTATATGTCCCGGGTTACTTCACCCATGAACGGTAATGTCACTTGCGCCCGCGCTTCCCTGAGCCACTTGGATGTTGTTCGCTTTGTTCAGCATGCCCTGCAGCCTCAGCTTGGCGCCTGGTACTCCTCCGTGTCTCCACATTAGAGCTTGCTATGCTGCTCCGGCTACTTGTGTCTTCACCCTCTGCCACGTCCAGGGCAGGATTCTGTGCTGTGTGGGATATCAACATTGCCTCTAGAGCACTGGTCATTCTGGCCATGCCCCTGGTGACCTCAGTTGTATTCTGCATCAATGCCTCCTACATATTTATGCCTCTCCTGCATAGCAGGGATGTGGCAGTGGCCAAGCGATTGATGGCCGTATTCTGGGCACGGGCATCCCTGCGCCATGTGTGTAACACACTGTCAAGTTTAGAGCATAGCTGCATTACTGATTGGCTCATCTGCTGCATCCCTGCTGCAATGTCCCTATTTGTTTGGGCTACTCCTTTATTCGCCTCCACTGTATCTCTCATGCCCTTCCCTATGTCTCCTATGTGCACATTCAGGGCTCTGATTCAGCATTGGCAGGCTTGGATTGATTTGCCCTGCATCCTTTGAATGTGCACCATGTTCCCCCCCAGCCCACGGAACACAGTGCCCTCACCACGTCCACCTGCACTGCTGAGTCTGCGTTGTCTTCTGCGAGAAGTATCCATCTCATTTGTGGACTGCAGTGCTGTTGAACTCTCATCCACGGTGTCTTCAGCCTCCCCCTCACCCTCTGCTGCCTCCATTGATGATAGTGGGGCCACGACACGCCTCCTGGCTGGTGGGGTTACAGGAGTGGACTGGAGCAGAGATGGTGAAATTTCTGGTGAGAATTGCAAGTGAAGGGATTGGGAAAGCTGTGGGGAGTGCAGCAACTCTGAGGTCAGTACAGTGTCATCTTCCAGGGACATGCCAGTTGTGTCACCTTTGTCCTGCGAGACATACACTCGGCTTGGACCTGCTTCCTCACTCTCCTCCCTCTCTGGTGCAGTCCCTTCTGTGTCAGTGGGTCGACTGCGTGATTTGGCCCCTAGGTATAAATGAGCGTATATTAACTGAGTGCTACTGTGTCACGGTCACTACAATAAATGATTTACCCATTTCACTTTCATTTATCTGCAATCATTTCACTAACTTGCTGATGTCTGCGCTGTTACACATGGTCTTACATTTGCTGACTACATTTCCCATAATGCATTGCTCCTGTATAGTGCTAGCAGTACTGGACTGGGGTTTGCTTGTCCACAAAGGGTAAAGGGAAGCAGGTTGGTATGGGGTGTCATGCTGCGCATGCGTCTTACCTTTTTTTGTTGCACCTCTGGCTGAGCTGTCCACATCTCCCAGTGCGCAGACACTGTCTGCCTCAATGGTTGAGACCACCAACTCCTCCAGGTCAGTCAGGGAGGGGGCTGTGTTCCTGCCTCCACCGGTTAGGCCTGCCTGCTTGTGGATTTCAGCCATTTTCCTCTTGGTGAGGCTCCTGAGGTCATAGAATCTTTTTTTAAGGTCCTCAGTGTTCCTGGTTGTGACTCCCACAGCATTCACTTTCTCAACAATTGCCAGCCAGATTTTTCTTTTGGCAGACTCGGTAACAGTGAGGGATTGCCTGCCAAAAAGTTTGTTGTGCACCCTCACTACCTCCTCCACAAGTACCTGCAGCTCCATGCTGCTGAACTTGATTTTCCTCTTCCTGTCTAGCTTTTGGCTTTCACTGCTGCTTGCCATTTTTCAGTTTGTAAAGTTACAAAAAACTCTCCCTGCTGCTCTGTGACTCTGCTCAGCTCTGACTGCCTCTCCAGAACCTTCTAATTAGTTGCAGCTGCCTGGATAGCCACTTCCTGATAGGGAGGGGGAGTGTGTTTGTACCTGATTGGCTGCCTTCATAGGTTTCACTTTTGTGGTTTTTTTTCCGATTCGGTATTTACCGAATCGGTATTTACCAAATCGGTATTTCCCATTCAATCCTATGGCCAAAAATGACCTAAGGAATGAATGGGGAATACCAATTCGGTAAATACCGATTAGGTAAATACCGATTCGGTAAATACCGAGTCTCCGATACCGAATTTTACCGAATCGGTAAATATTACCGAATTTTTTTCCTACATTCCATTTACCGATTTAGAAATACCGATTCGGTAAAATTCGGTATTTTAGAATCTGTAAATACTATTTACCTACATCTGGCACTAAGTCTCCCAGTCCTGTAATGGCTGCCAGGCACATTTTTCTCATATTGCTGGCAGCCAATCAAAACGCTGCTCCCGTAGGAGTCTGACCCCTGCAGAAGAGAATAGGCCTTAAGGGGAAAATGCTCCATGGGCCAAACAGAATGCTCCATTTTTTCAAATTGGGCTTGAGGGACTCTTGTGAGAGTCCCTCATACCCAACAATACAGATAGACAATTTTTTCAAGCCATAACATCTCAAAAATTACTGAACGGATTTACACCAAATCATAACAAGCATTGGCATAGCCAATAAGTCTCGCCTATGGAACCTTATAGGTATTTAGTTATGCAGTACAATATCCTTGGTGCAACAACATCAACTGTTGTATGTCTAAACACTTATAAGGTCCCCAAGGCGAGACCTATTGGCTATGCCAATGCTTGTTCTTTTTGTTTAAGCACTCTATGAGAATACATGTGTTTTCCAGCTGTCTCCCTAGGTTTGTTATCTTTCCCTGTCCGCACTCGCTCCTCACTGTTGCACATGTGCTACTTCTCTCCCCCCATGCCTTGCTTATGCTTACCCTCCAGTGGACACCCTCTTGTATTGCTTACTTCCCTCTGTGCTTCGACCAGGTGCCAGCGCCACGTTGCCCGTGGACCTCCCTCATGTTGTGCGACATGTAGCGGAATATGGAAGTGGGCAATCCGCAGGGTGGTACGGGGTGCATCCTATGCCCGGTATATGCTGCTATGGGTGGTGAAGCCCTTCCAACAGATAGCGGACCCCATATCAATACAGAAATGACGGGTGGGGGCTGTTGCTTGATGGGGAATCTTTATGACAATGGGCACATTATAACTAGGAGAGAGGTGGAAACTGCTGGTGAACTGGGGACGGGACTGTTTCTACAGTATGGGTAGATTTCGAGTGTGGCTCGTGAGATTTGGCCTTCCTGCCCAGAGGAGCACCCCTGCACAAATGTTCTGCAAGTGATGCTAGATATGGCTCAGGGCCAGCGTTTGATCTCACACCTGTACCGGACATTTTGGGACGATGATCCTGGGCAGCCCCACCAATCCAAGCAAACTGGGAGACTATATTTGGGGAAGCTCTGACCGCACAAGAGTGGCTGAATATTCATGAGGGAGTCAGGACCGCGAGCACCAACGCATGCTTCAAACTCACCCAGTATAATTTTATAGATCTGACCTATCTTCCCTGCAGATATTTATGTAGAATGTATCTGGACCGCTCCAGTGAATGCCCTCATTGCGGACTCTGGAAGCTGAATTTATACACATGGTATGGTTATGTCCAAATCTAACTGCATATTGGGAGATGGGGCTGACTCGCTTGCGGGAGGCCATGGGTGGGTAGTGCCCCAAGAGATATGCATAGTATTACTAGGACGGCTTCCAACACCCAAAAAAAGAGAAGCTGAGCAGGGACTTTATTATTTTAGGACTGGTCTTGGCGAAAAGACGAATTGCAATAGCCCCTTGCAGAGACCCGGATGAAAGATCTGCTAATGGGTGACTGCCGAAGCGGTACGCATTAAACGTGTCTGCACGGATGTCAAGCTAAAGGACGACCTCAAGGACTGGGTGTCAATGCTGGCGGACTTGCGAGGCCCACAAAGCCCTAGACGGAGCAGAATCCTCGGATCAGGATGGGAGTGCTGATCCCCTGACACACTAGCTATGGTTGACTCCCACAAGAACCCCAGGTGGGTCCTCTCTGACCTTCGGGGAACACAAGCGGAACAGCTTGCTAGCCACAAGGAGTTCGACACGGGAGGGGAGCGTGACAAAAATTTGTGAAATGTTAATTACTGGCATACACTAAGGAATGGGACCATGATTGTCACTCTCCTCATTCAATTCAATATAAACTATGCTGCAATGGACTGCTTCCATTGGTAGATTTGGTGGTGGGAAGGGGGAAGGGGGAGGGACAGGGCAATTACCATACTAATACTCCTATTATGGAAATGTATATCTTGAACAGTTGAAATGCCAATAAAGATACTCAAAAAAATTAACCCAACCCCACGCAGACAGCCAAACTCATGCTGCGCTTGACCTTTGGTGGTGCACAACAGGGGATTAGCTGTGGCCAACCAACCCAGAGACATCCAACCCCCCTGCAGGAAGCCAACACCTCACTGCACACAGCCTTTTGTTGTGCATGGTGTGGAGTCGCCCAAGCCCGGTTCTGTGTCCAACTTCTCAAAGGCAGCCACTATGAGGCAGCCAGGCCCGCGTCACCAACAGTCTTTGGTTGTGCGTGGCGTGTGGTTGGCCGTAGAGCCTGGTTTTCAGCCTCTCCCCACAGGCAGTCATGCCCTTTGGTCATGCATAGTGTGGGGTCAGTTGCAGGCTTGGCCATCCCAAGGGGTCAAATTCTAAGGGAAGAGGGAATGCAGCATCCCTCTCTGAGCCTTATTACCCCTGGGGCCAATTACAATAGAAAATGGGGGAGAGGCTACACAGCACCCCTTCCCAAGCTGTATTAGGCCCCGGAAACCCCACCCCCCAGGGCTGTGTGTTATTTTGAAGGAGAGACGGGCCACATGCCCCCCACCTGAGCCTTGTTAGGCCCCATGGAGTCCATCCCATGGGGCCAAATTACATAATTAAGGGGAGGGGGCATGTGGCCCTCCTCCACGCACCTTCTGGCATCCCGGGGACCTCATCCTCCAGTGCCAAATACAGAAAAAGAGGAGGGTGCATGGCTCCCTTCTTTGAACCTTCTCTGGCTCTGGGGACCTCTTCTACTGGAGTCATCTGTTTTTCAAAAGGGAGAGGGATCACAAGCCTATTTTGTTTCCCCGGGCCTCCAATAATTGTAGGTGGATGCCCTGGTGCCCATCCGGGACACATGCCAACCACCACGGTGGGAGCTGCGGAGGGAGCCCCAGGTCCACCACAGACCCAGCCAGCTCCCAGCATGGTGCAGGAGCCAGCATTGCTCCCTCCCGGAGGGCACGAGTTTGCTCCCAGCCAGTGTGAGCATCTTTAAATCTCCCGCTGGCTGGGAGCAGACTTACGTGTTTGCTCAAGTTTGGAGGGTGATTTAAAAATGCTCCTGTCAGGCGGGGCAAACACGTTTCTGCCCGCTATAGTTTGGGGGGCTCCCCAGGACACAGTCACTGAGCTGGCCCAGGTGGATACGGTTGCAGAGGGCTATAAGGGCTCATGGAGGGGACTTGTACTGCCCCATCCCTTTTAAAATAATGTGATGGCCCTGGGAGATGTGGTTCTTGGGAATTCACAGCCCTACAGGATGGGTGTGTGGCGGCCCTGGGAGATGTGGTTCTTGGGCCTTCACAGCCCCACGGGATGGGCGTGTGGCAACCCTCTCTATTTTTACAATTTTGGTCCTGTGGGATTCGGTCGCTAGGGCCACCATCAGGGAGGGGGGCCACATGCCCCTCTCCTTAATTAAATATACCCTGCCCCAGGATTTGGGGTCCCCAGGGCCAAAATGGGCTGGGGCAAAGAGTCCCTACTCATGCCTCTGTCCCCATGTATTACGAAAATATGGTGCCTGCCAAGTTATTTTTTTGCTGTTAGAGTGATACTGTGGGAGTCCTGTAGAATCATAGCAAAAAATGCAGATTATTTTTTATTTTGGCCCCAAGGACAGGTCCCTGTGGGTGTCCCCCTCAGGGCCTATGGGAGCTGGGTACCCCTAACCTGCACAAAAAACAAAAGGAGGGGGGGAGTGTACGCTACCACACATCCTCCCAAAGTAAAGACCCAAAACACATAAAGTTACGGTGTTTCGATCTCAGCTGTTTGAGATCATGTTCAGGACATAGCAATTGTGAGCAGCTGAGAGCTAAACACCATCGACCCCTTAAAACAAGAACTCCATACACTTTGTTTAAATTATTCATGTGGAGTTCCCTATGTATTGTCAATGAGATGTATATATATTTAAAAGTCACCTTCACCCATCACATCACGCTTACTGTGACTTTCCTATGTGATCACCTGAACTATTTCTTGCATATTTTTCAAAAATTAAAATGGTAATTTGACTCGCTTGACTCTCGTCACACTACTTGTTGCAGCCTGAGATATTCATTATCTAGACTTAAAGGCACTGTGTCTAAATCTGACGCTGCCTTTTTCTTTAGACCTTTTTTGGCCACAGAAGAAGCATTGTATTTCTAAAACATTTTATGAGTAAGGCTTCTTCTTCCAATAAGATTTGTCTTTCTTCTCCTCTTGGGCTTACCCCTATCCATGCCAGAATCTTTGTAATTTAAGTATCAGTGATGTGTACCATAACACTGATAGAATTAGTATTGCAGAACCCACAATACATTTATGTGTTTTGGGCATCCCTACCCTTCCCCCCTTGTATTATTTTTTTTAACTTCAGGACATAGGACTAGGGGCCAGATGTAGGTAGCCCAATACCGGTCGGAAACGGCCGAAAATACCGATTTTCGGCCGTTTCCGACCGGTATTGTGCTTTTGGGATGTAGGGGACTGAAAATCGTCCGAATCGGTAAATTTACCGAATCGGTAAACATTCCGAATTGGTAAATTTACCGATTCGGTAATTTTACCGATTCGGTCAATTTACCGAATCGCTAAATATACCGATTCGGTAAATAAGAAGTGGTAAAATTGAATATTGAGATGTAGGTAAGCTCTTAAATACCGAATTTGCTTGAAATTCGGTATTTAAGAGTCTGTATTTACCATGGATTGACATCAGGTGGTAACCAGGTGCAGCCTATAAATACTTTTTTCACAATGGCGGCATTCTATGTCATTGCGAGGCGGCTACGGCTACAGGAGGAAGGAGAGAGGGAATGGCTGAGACAGGAGCAGGTCTACAGACAGAGGATCACCTTGTTCATGCTCACAGAGCCAGAGATTCTCCAGAGGTACAGGTTGGACTCCGACACCATCTTGGGCCTCATCAGGGACCTCCACCCACTGTTGGAGCACACTACCCCAAGGGCGCACGCCATTCCACCCCACGTGCAGGTGCTGTGCAGCCTACACCTGCTTGCGTCTGGGAGTTACCAGAGTGTGGTTGCTGCGGTAGGTGGGGTGACCCAGAGCAGCCTGTCACGCTTTTTCAACAAATTCCTTGACGCCATGGTACAGAGGATGGACCAGTATATAACTTTCCCTGAAACCCATGCTGAACTGCTCCAAACAAAAACTGACTTTTATCTGATGGCGCATTTCCCCAATATCATTGGCTGCATTGATGGCACCCACATTCCCATTTGCCCCCCTGCTGCCACCGAATACATATATAGGAATAGAAAGTCCACCCACACCATCAATGTGCAGGTGATCTGCAATGCCAAGTGCGCCATCACTGACCTTGTGGCAAAATTTCCTGGGAGTACCTACGACTCCTTCATATTTCAAAACAGCGGTATCTATGCACGGCTGACAGCAGGGGAATTCGGTGAAGGATACCTGCTAGGTAAGACACAGTGTGCGACCCCATTAACACCTATTGCAGAAAGAAGTACATGTATGCATGTGAGTAATGTACTCCCATTTCCTTTTAGGGGACAGTGCATATGCCCTCCGCTCCTTCGTCCTCACCCACTACCTCAACCCCTCAACACCCAGCCAAAGGAGATATAATAGGGCCCACAAGAGCACAAGAAATAATGTGGAGCGTACCTTTGGTATATGGAAGAGCAGGTTCAGGTGCCTGCATAAGAGTGGAGGTGCCCGGCAGTATACCCCCATCACCTGCTGTAAAATCATTGCTGCCTGTGCCATGTTGCACAACCTTGCCGTAAAGAAGGGCACAGAGGTGGAGTTGTCAGACTTTGAGGATCATGACGACGAGGTTGCTGTGCCTGAACCACAACCTGCTGGAGTGTCAACACCAAGTGATGGCAGATACAGACGTGAGGAGATTACACGCAACTATTTCTGAGTAAGTAATGAGACACAGACAGGTTGTGTATGGGACGAACATATTTTAATGGTGCCACAACGTTTAAGCACGTAAGTGTAACATAAAAAAATATACACGTGGGGACTTATATGTCCCGGGTTACTTCACCCATGAACGGTAATGTCACTTGCGCCCGCGCTTCCCTGAGCCACTTGGATGTTGTTCGCTTTGTTCAGCATGCCCTGCAGCCTCAGCTTGGCGCCTGGTACTCCTCCGTGTCTCCACATTAGAGCTTGCTATGCTGCTCCGGCTACTTGTGTCTTCACCCTCTGCCACGTCCAGGGCAGGATTCTGTGCTGTGTGGGATATCAACATTGCCTCTAGAGTCCTGGTCATTCTGGCCATGCCCCTGGTGACCTCAGTTGTATTCTGCATCAATGCCTCCTACATATTTATGCCTCTCCTGCATAGCAGGGATGTGGCAGTGGCCAAGCGATTGATGGCCGTATTCTGGGCACGGGCATCCCTGCGCCATGTGTGTAACACACTGTCAAGTTTAGAGCATAGCTGCATTACTGATTGGCTCATCTGCTGCATCCCTGCTGCAATGTCCCTATTTGTTTGGGCTACTCCTTTATTCGCCTCCACTGTATCTCTCATGCCCTTCCCTATGTCTCCTATGTGCACATTCAGGGCTCTGATTCAGCATTGGCAGGCTTGGATTGATTTGCCCTGCATCCTTTGAATGTGCACCATGTTCCCCCCCAGCCCACGGAACACAGTGCCCTCACCACGTCCACCTGCACTGCTGAGTCTGCGTTGTCTTCTGCGAGAAGTATCCATCTCATTTGTGGACTGCAGTGCTGTTGAACTCTCATCCACGGTGTCTTCAGCCTCCCCCTCACCCTCTGCTGCCTCCATTGATGATAGTGGGGCCACGACATGCCTCCTGGCTGGTGGGGTTACAGGAGTGGACTGGAGCAGAGATGGTGAAATTTCTGGTGAGAATTGCAAGTGAAGGGATTGGGAAAGCTGTGGGGAGTGCAGCAACTCTGAGGTCAGTACAGTGTCATCTTCCAGGGACATGCCAGTTGTGTCACCTTTGTCCTGCGAGACATGCACTCGGCTTGGACCTGCTTCCTCACTCTCCTCCCTCTCTGGTGCAGTCCCTTCTGTGTCAGTGGGTCGACTGCGTGATTTGGCCCCTAGGTATAAATGAGCGTATATTAACTGAGTGCTACTGTGTCACGGTCACTACAATAAATGATTTACCCATTTCACTTTCATTTATCTGCAATCATTTCACTAACTTGCTGATGTCTGCGCTGTTACACATGGTCTTACATTTGCTGACTACATTTCCCATAATGCATTGCTCCTGTATAGTGCTAGCAGTACTGGACTGGGGTTTGCTTGTCCACAAAGGGTAAAGGGAAGCAGGTTGGTATGGGGTGTCATGCTGCGCATGCGTCTTACCTTTTTTTGTTGCACCTCTGGCTGAGCTGTCCACATCTCCCAGTGCGCAGACACTGTCTGCCTCAATGGTTGAGACCACCAACTCCTCCAGGTCAGTCAGGGAGGGGGCTGTGTTCCTGCCTCCACCGGTTAGGCCTGTCTGCTTGTGGATTTCAGCCATTTTCCTCTTGGTGAGGCTCCTGAGGTCATAGAATCTTTTTTTAAGGTCCTCAGTGTTCCTGGTTGTGACTCCCACAGCATTCACTTTCTCAACAATTGCCAGCCAGATTTTTCTTTTGGCAGACTCGGTAACAGTGAGGGATTGCCTGCCAAAAAGTTTGTTGTGCACCCTCACTACCTCCTCCACAAGTACCTGCAGCTCCATGCTGCTGAACTTGATTTTCCTCTTCCTGTCTAGCTTTTGGCTTTCACTGCTGCTTGCCATTTTTCAGTTTGTAAAGTTACAAAAAACTCTCCCTGCTGCTCTGTGACTCTGCTCAGCTCTGACTGCCTCTCCAGCACCTTCTAATTAGTTGCAGCTGCCTGGATAGCCACTTCCTGATAGGGAGGGGGAGTGTGTTTGTACCTGATTGGCTGCCTTCATAGGTTTCACTTTTGTGGGTTTTTTTCCGATTCGGTATTTACCGAATCGGTATTTACCAAATCGGTATTTCCCATTCAATCCTATGGCCAAAAATGACCTAAGGAATGAATGGGGAATACCAATTCGGTAAATACCGATTAGGTAAATACCGATTCGGTAAATACCGAGTCTCCGATACCGAATTTTACCGAATCGGTAAATATTACCGAATTTTTTTCCTACATTTCATTTACCGATTTAGAAATACCGATTCGGTAAAATTCGGTATTTTAGAATCTGTAAATACTATTTACCTACATCTGGCCCTAAGTCTCCCAGTCCTGTAATGGCTGCCAGGCACATTTTTCTCATATTGCTGGCAGCCAATCAAAACGCTGCTCCCGTAGGAGTCTGACCCCTGCAGAAGAGAATAGGCCTTAAGGGGAAAATGCTCCATGGGCCAAACAGAATGCTCCATTTTTTCAAATTGGGCTTGAGGGACTCTTGTGAGAGTCCCTCATACCCAACAATACAGATAGACAATTTTTTCAAGCCATAACATCTCAAAAATTACTGAACGGATTTACACCAAATCATAACAAGCATTGGCATAGCCAATAGGTCTCGCCTATGGAACCTTATAGGTATTTAGTTATGCAGTACAATATCCTTGGTGCAACAACATCAACTGTTGTATGTCTAAACACTTATAAGGTCCCCAAGGCGAGACCTATTGGCTATGCCAATGCTTTTTTTTTTTGTTTAAGCACTCTATGAGAATACATGTGTTTTCCAGCTGTCTCCCTAGGTTTGTTATCTTTCCCTGTCCGCACTCGCTCCTCACTGTTGCACATGTGCTACTTCTCTCCCCCCATGCCTTGCTTATGCTTACCCTCCAGTGGACACCCTCTTGTATTGCTTACTTCCCTCTGTGCTTCGACCAGGTGCCAGCGCCACGTTGCTCTCCCTCACCCCCGTTTGCTCCCCTGCACTGTCTGTGTTGCTTTTAAGCACGCCCTCCGAGTTGCTTTTTTCCCACCGCCATGCGCACACCCACTTTCCAAAAATAACAATCGTTTGCACAAGTTAATAAAACAAAAAAAAAGCCTCTGTGCCATTTTGTAGGCGTGTGCGTGCAAGGTGCAAGCAACAGCAAATGTTGTGATAGTGTTTTTTCCTATTTAGCCCTGCCAGACAGCAGATCAGTGATTGATTTGAGTCGGTTATTGCTGGTGGGTGCCACTGGCGCTCATTTTCGGGGACGGCACGTATTAGCCTTATGGGGCATTTCACAAAAGAAAGAGAAGGAAGAACAACCCAAATGGAAATACAGAGGAAGAGAAAGCCTGGAGTGAGACAAAGGACCAGGGAGTCGCTGATAGCGAGGCAGCTCCATCCACACGCCTTTGTGTGAGGACCGTAGTGTCAACCTCTAGATAAGTTGGCCAAAGAGGGCATGATGTAGAAAGGGAGAGTGCAAACACCCATAACAGGCCATGCAAAACCACACCAACTAAAGTTGTTCAAAGTAGCAAGTTCTGGGTTTGGGTGGAATCCTAGGCACACACAATGGGCAAAAGTCAAATGTCAAGATTTCCCACACATAATACGTATCATTTCTGCAAAACATTGAACATATTACAGGATGGAACCATGGGCTGTCATCTGCGGGAGATTTGTATTCAAGGGCGCGCGCCTTGAGGACAAACCGCACATAAAACAGCACTCGCTGGGCTGAGTTGGAGCAGCACAAGAGCGCGGTCAGCATCACACACACACAGCACTTTTAGTGCGAGTTCAGGGCGTGATGTCTTTGGAGCATGTGGCATTGTAAACATGGCACAGTGCTGCATCTGTTGTTTGCTGAGTTTAGGCTCAAGTGTTTTTGAGCCTCAAAGAGTGAAGTCACCGGCGGGTTGCTGATGAAGATGCCTGTTTCTGATCGGATCTGCCAGAAGCGGGCACTGGCGCTTGGTGCCAGCGCAGGTCATCGTCCCCCGGAAGGCTCCGGAGTCTGATGGACGGCGTATAGGTTGGGCCCCGGCTGCGGCGGCCCAGGTGGGCCACGCACCTTTGTTTACACAGTTGCGCCGAACTGGGCTCGACTGTTCTCCATGACATGTAAGACTCACACCACAATCATGAGGGGGTGGCAGCGGGAAGGGTGACAGGCCCACATCTGCACTCCGATGTCACTGCTCCTGACTGGGAAAACAGTGAACCCTGATGTGGGTAATCTGAGGGTTGTCGCAATCCGAGCCAACCTGATCCCCGCCTCAAAAGGGATAGGGTGGGGGCCAAAGGCTCCTCTGCAGACCTCTAAGTCCAACAAACCTCGGAGGCTATTCGGGCTACCTGAGTGGAACAAGGTGCCACACCTGGCGACTGGGGCTTAGTTTTTAGCCAACAAGACTGAGTGTGCTGGGCTACTTACAATGGCAATAAGCACAAGTGCGCGTGCCTCGCGGGCCAGCAGGGGGAGGGCAGAGAGGAGGGGGCCTGCGCGATTCCCTTATGGGAACGAGCAGCAAGGTGCCATAATTGATACCATATGGCGCTGCACGCTCCCGCAATGGAATCGCCAAACGTGCACACGTTGCCATTGAAGGCAATGGAACGCGTGCACGTTTTTGGCTGAAAAGCTGAAGAGATTCCAAAAGCAGGGGGAGGGGAGAGAGGAGGGGGCCTGCACGATTCCCTTGCGGGAACGAGCAGCAAGGTTCCATAATTGATACCATATGGTGCCGCGCGCTCCCGCAATGGAATCGCCAAACGTGCACGCGTTGCCATTGAAGGCAATGGAACGCGTGGCCGTTTTTGGCTAAAAGGTCTTTTGCCTATGCAGCGCATGCGCGCTGCTAGGCGAGACCTAAAAAGCACAATTTGTAGACCAAGATCTAGCTTCCTGCCAAATCTGGTATAGTTCCTTTCACCAGTTTTTGCAGTAGTGCTTCTTAAAGACATGTATGGAAAATGCATTGGGGATTTATGCTTTGGCACCCCTCTTTTTACTCAGGTCCCCACTTGACAGATCAGCCCGACACGTTCAGGAAGGAGTTGAGTTGGACAAACTTTTTTTTTAATGTTTCATGAAGATCAGTCTAATGGTGCCCACCCGTGGCACCCCTTAGCATATTTAACATTGGGGACTGTGTGGGGAGCCCCAAGGCCCTTGCAGCCCCACCTGCTCCCTTTCCAGCACCCATCTTGGGTTCTAGCAGGCGCTGGCATTGCTCCTAATACGCAGAGGCAGCTTTTCTTTTGCTCCCACCGGTCCAGAGCAGCCCTAAGATTCCCTGCACGCCAGAGTGTAGGCAGGGAGAAAATGATGTACTCCCACCTGGCGGGGGCAGCTTTCTGCTCCTGCCACAAGAGAGGACATTACATTTCCCTGTCCATGCTTTTGTGGACATGGAAACCTCGGTGTCCCAGGAGATGGGGTTCCCAGGACACCGTTAGTAAGCCTGCTCCTAGGAAAGGGATCCGGGTTGGCATAGTATGGTTGGAGAAGGGGGCTGCATGCCCGCTCCTGAGTCATTTACTATAGGCCCAGGGGATAGAGTCCCTGGGGCCTGATAAAGGCTCTGGGAGGGGCCATACACTCTCCACCCCTTTCATTATCGGTCCAAGAGGGTAGCCTCCCCAGGGCCTCATGGTAGCTCGGAGAGGGGGGCCGCACTCTCCCCTGCCCTTTATTTAAGAACACAGCCCTGGGGGAAGGGTTCTCCAGGCCTCGGAGACGGAGAGGGGCCACACGCCCCCTTCCCTATCAAATTGATTGCCCTGCCATCCCTGGGTCCAGGGGAGAGTTTTGTTGCTTTTTCAAAGTGAATCCACTGCAAATTTGCATCAATATTTTTTCCCAATCGTTTTCGGCCCCAGGGGGGTCCGTCTGGGATCACCAATTAGGCCTAGGAGGAAGGGTATCCCTATCCTCCCTCCATATGTTTCTTATAAAAAGATTTGAAGACAAAGAACGTAGTCCCTGAGCTTTAAAGTGGCTGCTGCCACATCTTTGTTGATTTCGTGGCAGACAATCAGATCTTAAGATCTGTTCACTCTGCAGATCCTCTGGCATGAAATTTACAAAGTGTTGGAGCCCTAATTTCTCAAAACTACTGAATGTATTTACACCAAATCACAGAAACACACTTTCTGGATCAAGATCTTGCTTATTGCCATTTTTGAAATTCTGTTCTAGGAAGGAGCTGAGGGAGATGTAACTTTTTGGCAATGTTTTGTGAACAGTCGTCCAACGGCACCAAAGTTAGAAGAAAACCACAAAATGTTTTTTCCTATGGAAAAGCAGACCTAAGTATAACTACTTTGGGGCTCCCCAGATGCACCCCAATGAAACGTGTTGTGGGTGTTGCAAGTGTCACCGGGGCGTCCACTTAGATTGAAGAAGGACCCAGTGGATGGATAAGGTTTCATGCCTCTCCATGTTCAGGGAGACGGCCACGTGCCCCTCTTCAATTTGGGCTTGGGGAGGGGGTGCACCCACTCTGCTCTACTAAAATAAATGCGTTTGGCCCTGGGAGATGGGGCTCCCTGGGACCTCTTAAGGCTTGGGGAGGGGGCCACATGCCCCCTCCCCAATTTTTGTTCTTTGACCCCATTGGGGCCATTTGGGCCCGGAAAGGGTGGCCTTATGCCCCTACCCTAAAATAAATAATTTGGTCCCCAGGGGATTGGGTACCAGTGCCTTTTAGGGCTCGAGAAGGGTAGGCCATATGAGCCTTCCCCTATATTTAGTGTATGGCCCAAGGAATGGGGTTCCGGAAAACCCATTTTGGCTCAGGAAGGGGAGCCATGCACCCCCTCCCTTAATATAAATATTTTGACCCCGAGGTATGGGGTCCCTGAGGCCTCTATAAGCTTGGGGTGGAGGGGTTGCGCGTCTCCCACTTCTAATATTATATTTTTTGCCCCCAAGTGATGGGATCCCCGAGGTGACAACAAGCTTGGATGGGAGGTTTGCGCATCATCTCCCCTTTTTAAAACAAAGGGCACGTGGGGTTGGGGGTCCCTAGGGCCAATATGTGCTTGGGGACAGGCACCACACAACCCCCTCCCCTGACAGGTAGCTGGCTGCCTGCAGGTAGTGGACTTGGGCCCTGGCCACAGGAGGGGGTTGAGTTCCTGATGGGGGGGTGGATGCAGGGCCGGGCTGCAGTCCGTACGTGATGTTGCTTGCCTCTGAGGGGTTGGGAAAAGGACCTGGCCACACGCGGCAGGCTTTGACTTTACCTACAGTAATAAAATATTACATTTAAAAAAAACTAGAATTTCACTAAAAGGGGTCCTCACTGGATTCGCGAATCTGTGCACCAACAGCAATGCCATAATTGGCTGGACGCAACCTAATAGGAAAATTACGGCTGCCATTTTGTCTATTAGGACTCTGTTCCCAGTGGAGAACATACAGTTAAAAAGTGATAGAAGGAGTGGGGGCAAATGTTCCCTGGCCCCATAGGACTGATGGAGGGGTTTGTGAGGGACCCCTCATGGCCAAGAAATTGTCTGTAAACCTTTTTTTACAACGTGAGGATCAGCAAATCCTCCACCAATTCGGGTGGATCCGCTGAGCCAGACCCCAATTAAAAAATATATATATACTCACTCACAGATCCACACACCGACTCACACACTTGCACACTGACTTACACACCAACACAACCACTCACACACACACTCAAACACCCATTTAGCAAGTCACACACCCACTCACAGACCCTCAAAACTTACATACCCACTCAAAGACCCACGCAGCTTTCAAACACTCACTCACACACCCACTTACACATCCACACAAGCACTTGTGCAACCATAACGCTCACACACCCAGTCAGACTCTCAAAATCACTCACACACCTGCTTACACAGCCACTCCCACACCCACTTGCAGTCTCACACAGCCAGTCACACACTCACTCACAAACGCACCTCACACACCTAATTACGCACACACACAACCACTCACACACTCACTCACACCCTCCTCACACACCCAGGTTGCAGAGATGTTATAGTTAGGACAAGGCATTAAAAAACATAGAAATTCATGAAAAAGGTTGCAAGGGTGTAATAGTTAGGTTCAGCTTTTACACACACAAAACCATAGAAATTCTGCAGTTATCGGTACAGTTTTCTCAAATAACTATAATTCCTGCCCTAAGGTAACTATAACTCATGCCCTAGCTATGCACAGTTCATTACCCCACATATTGCATCACTTGTGGTATCTTCTATGATATCGTTGATAATATCACTGCAACATTTGCAGCAAAATTATTTATGAGAAAACTGTGCATGGCAGGGCGTGAGTTATAGTTACCTTAGGGCATGAGTTAAAGTTACTTGGGATAACTATAACTGCTGAATTTTATGGTTTTGGTTGTGGAAAATCTGAATCTAACTATAAGGTGCCTGTAACCTGGAGCGTGGGCAACTGCCGGGCATGGTAGACGGGGGCTGAGTGAGCTCCGTCTTCCGCCCAGACAAAAGGCAAATTATCCTACTTATCCCTGGACGCTGACACTCGGCTCCTAGCCCCACAAACGGCGGAACACCTGGTGACCACCTGAGGTTAAAACTACAGGCTTCCTTGCGGTGAAGGTCTGCTGTATTCCCCGGAGACCCGGCGAGGTCCGAGACAAACGGAGACTGCGGGAGGAGCTTCGGAGTCGCTGACCCAGAGCAGGAACTGGGACGCTTCGTGCTTGAGTGGCGCTGTGGTGAGTGCATCGGGGCGTGGGTGTTTAGGGGGAGGTGAACTGATGACGACTGTCCATCTGGCCCTCCTCCCCTCTGGTGCCGCACCCAAGATTGCGGCCACCCGAATATCACCGCGGCGTCACATAGCGGAAACCTGAGGCGGACTGCTGGGATTGCCGAGTGCGGTGGGGTCACGCTGAATACTGGTACCCCCCTCTATAATTGCCCTCTTCTGGGACTGCAGCCCTGGCTCCCCTGCCGGTCTGTCCATAGTGCTACCACTGGTGTGGCGGTCAGAGGCAAACCGCCGAGGCGTCCTGCGGTGCTGGCGGCCCACCAAGGACTCAGTGCAGTACACGTTAGTGGCTGCCTCCCCTGCTCCTGCCACACTATAATCCACGGCAGAAGATAACAACAGCATCCTGACCAGGTCTATACCAACTGGCTCCAGCATACACGACTCGTGGGCCTGGCGGCGTCTCTGTGGGGTGCCCCAGGTCATGTTGCACACTAGTACAGATCACGCCAACGCTGTTGCTCTTCCTGCGACGACATCCTTAAGAAGCCACAAGTACAGAATAGTTGTGATCTGCACTCCCGCCTGTGGCCGGGCCCAGAGGCTATAGGCAATTCCCTACCTGCCTGAACTATTGTCACTAACTGCCTTCCAGCCCTAACGCCACCCGCTGCGAACGAGGCTCGCCCTCCGCTGCATAGTTGTTGTCCCCCGCTAATGTAAAGCTTGCTGACACGTCGGGTCCAGTCACGGAGGGGCATCCACACGGTGTTACCATACTGACCCACGTGTAGTGGCCCCTGCTGCGGCATACCCGGCGACATGCTCCTGGGTTGTACTACTGAGCGACGTACTGGCAACATCCACCCCCTGAATGGCACCACCCCTCCAGGACTCTAGAATGGCATAGTGGCCCGCTCGACGCCGTCTGACTAATAGGTACTGGCGTGCTTACTCTGAGCCCTCTCACAGGTAGTCATACTGGAGCAAAGGCGCATAGGAACCCGGAGGGTCACCATGGGCCGCCCCAGGAAAAAGCAGGCGGACGCTGCGGTGGTTGGAACGGGACACTCTCAGAACGCTGGTGACCCTCTCAATTCTTCGGACAACGAGGCCATACCGCCCACGGGACATGATCCCCATGAAGCCAAGATCGATCTAATACTGAAAGAAATCCGGGACTCCCGAACGGCATTGGAGACGCGCATGGATACTATGTCTACTGGCCTCAACCTCCTGCAGGCAGTACACACAAAAATCCAACAAAATGGCTCTGGATGACCTTATACCACAACAAACATTACACTCCACGCAACTGGAAGAATTTCAACGCCAGCTTCGGAGTCTCCAGGACAGAGTGGACGACACGGAAGGGAGGTCCCGTCGCAATAATGTTCGTATTTTGGGCATACCGTAGCGAGGGATCCAACCCCACGCAGTTCGTAGAAGACTGGCTGAGGGACAGAGTTCTGACGGTGGGCCTCACCCCCCTGTACAGCGTGGAACGGGCATACTGGGTACCAGCCAGACCACCCAACCCAGGTGCACCCCTCGCCCACTGATAGCGCGCATCTTGCATTACAAAGACCGTGATACTATTCTTAAAGCTGCAAAAGAGAACGCTCCGGTGAAATATGAAAACAGAACTATCTCCCTCTATCCAGACTTCACCCCGGCAGTTCAGAAAGCCAGAGCAACGTTCCTGGGGGTGAAGAGACTCCTGCAAACCCGCAACTTGAAGTATGCGCTACTATTCCCGGCCCGCCTTAGGGTCATCCATAACCAGAGGTCGTACTATTTTGAGAGCCCGGAGGAGGCGGCGGATTGGCTGGAGATAACTTTCATGCCGGAGCAATCCCAGGACCCACTGCCCTCGGCGCAACCGGACACCCTGCCCCCGTCGAGGACAAGCGGATCACGCCGGTCGATCCGCGACCACAACTGTACCCCCTTGAAATCAGCTCCGACACTGGATCAAATCGCCACCAGCCAAGAGAATGCACTTCTCACGGCGGCTGCCCTAGCCGCCCACGACGCCCAGACTGCCAATCCAGAGGACCACAGGTCCGACGGCAATACAGTATGCTCCGAATCGGATGCCAGTATGCCACTTTTTCCCTCTATTACGGCCCAGATGGCAAATGCTTTCTAACATTGTACCAAGGACACAGTATGGTGGTAATGTATGCAATGTTACATGCTGTGGGGAACTGCTTTTATTACTTAGCCTTACAGTCCAGGGTGTACAAGCTTTTTAGGGCACTGTCCTATTATCGTATTGGATTGCTTCTTGTTCTAGCGCAGGCATGGCCTTGTCCCCCCGAGCGACTGCGTTGATGTATGTTTTTATGATAGTCCATGTTGGATTAATGGTTTGGGTTTGGTCCTCGCTTGTTTTTGGGGGGGAACCTTGTATTGGGATGTTATATTGGATCAATGTGCTTAGATTTCCTATGATATCCTCCTATAATGCCTCCTCACCGGGATACTCCACCTTATATTACTCCTCCCATAATGCCGTCACTTAACACATACACCCTCTGCACTTGGAACGTGCGGGGCCTTGCCTCAGTACATAAACGGCATAGAGTCCTAGCTCAATGAAATAGAAGGAAGGCCTCAATTGTGTACCTCCAGGAGACCCACCTTAATAGGGACGAAGCAACCAAAGTGCAGAAGAAATGGAAGGGTCAATCATTTGCCACTACTTACTCGGCGTTTTCGAGAGGGGCCGCAGTGTGGTTGAGAAACACAGTTCCGTTTAAACTCATAGAGCGGAAAATAGATAACAACTGCAGATATGTCCTCTTGCATGGTTTAGTAGACGGGATACATGTGGTGCTGGGCTGCATATATGCACCTTATATAGACCAGGATCAATATTTAGATACCCTCAGCACCGTGCTCTCGGACTGGGCTAGCCATCAATGGATAATTGGCGGCAACTTCAAGGCCGTGCTGGACATTGATCTAGATAGATGCCACACCCCACTGCACGCCGATGACAGCAAGAAACAAGCAGAAGCACGATGGGCGAGGGGTTGGGACTTGCGGGAGGCCTGGAGAATTAACCACGAGGGGCACAGGGAATACACTTTTTTTGCACGGCCTACACACACGAATTGAACGCTTTCTGTGTTCTAGCACACTGCAGGGTTCCATTACCTCAGCACTCCACATGGGCAAGACTCTGTCGGACCACAACCCGGTGGGACTAATAGTGCATTGGGGAAGGATCCCAACCCCGATTCCCATGTGGAAACTACAGCCTGACATGTTGGAGGACCAGGTCTTCCGCCGACCTTGTCAGAGGCGATATCACATTATTTCACGGAAAACGCAGGGACTGCTAGTTCCCGACAGATAGAGTGGGATGCATTTAAGACGACTATCAGGGGGGTGGCCATTAGCCCTAGAACAGGGGTGAGGCAGGCGCTCATTGAGCGGTTCAAGGCAGTGGAAGACAGAATGACTGCACTGAAAGGGGAGGCGGCAGGCACGAACAATCAATTAACACAGCTACGCAAAACCAATATCCAATATGCAGAATTCCTGGAAGAACTCTGTGTTGTGGACTACCGTCTATATACACAGAAGCAGCACTCGCAAGCTGACAGACCTGGGCCACTGCTTGCACGTCTGTTTTTTTGTTTGTTGTTGTTACAGGGCATGTTTTTATGCGGCCACCGGACTATATTACAATTGTTATGATATCATAGTGCCTTGGACCTACACTGCTACGGACTTAACCCCCTGCAACTTGCAGAGGCCAGTATAGCAGTAGCAGTTGTATGAGATCTGAACAAGCTGCTGGTGATCCTGTACTGTGATTGTACTGTGTATATTCCATTTATTGTATGACACAGGAATTTGCCTACCCGAATAATACGATGTATCACAATTTTGTTTTGACGGATAAAAACCAATAAAAATATGTGGGGGAAAAAAGGTGCCTGTAACCTTTGTTTTTTCAGTGAAAAAAAAAAAAAAAAAAAAAAAAAAAAATATATATATATATATATATATATATATATATTTTTTTTTTTTTTTTTTTTTATTTTTTTTATTTTATTATATATATATATATATATATTACCTACTGGCGGTCGCCAGTAGGTAGTTATAGTTAGGACCTAGTTTCCATAGGAAATCCGTAACATTCTATTGGGAATAACTTTGGAGCTGGTGGACGAATGTTTGCGAATTTCTCAAAGAAGATGGCTCGGTGCGCTGCGCTTATTCTGCGAAAGTTTTGGGGGGATTGGTGAAGTGGGGGCTGAGATAAAAGGGGGGTCCCAAAACGTGTTTTTCCCATGTTATTTTCCATAGGACGTTTAGACACGGCTACAGCTCGAACGGCTGAATGGATTTATAAGAAATTTGGTAGAAAGGTAGAGTGTGGGTCGCAGATCACGCTTTTGTTTAAATGGTGTAAATCCGTTCAGTAGTTGCTGAGAAAATTAAAGTTGAAATCAGTTATATATCTGTAAGCGAGCACGGGTGCGCGCACCTATGCGGGTGTGCGCGAGCGGCATTGTGATTTGCTGTTTAACGTCTGTCAACATTCGATTCGGAGGAAATCAGGAAGTGTTGTCCTCCATTTTGTTAGTGCGAGTGAATATATAATACAGAACAAAGGGTTAGTACATGGAAAGGGGAGAAGGTAGAGATTGTCTGGCCGGGTAGGTTTTCTAAGGGGGTGCAGTATGGACCCTGAACACGAAAAGACCATTTTTTTGGGGGAGAAAAAATTTGCGGGGTACACGCATTCGGTCGCGCACCCCTATTTACAAGACTGTGAAAAACTATAGTGGTGAGAATGGAAAGGTAGCAGGGTGGGGAGTGTTTGATTTGGTAAGTTTCTTGAGGGGTTTATTAAGGATGACGAAAGTCTAAAAGTAGCTTTTTTTCTCAAATAAGTTACGTGGTGCGCGCACTCGGTCGCACACGGCGATCAAAAAACATAAAGAAAGATGGAGATAAATTACAAGTTTGAGTGTTTAGATCTAAGGTGGCTCTTAAAAGAGCCCTTGTGTTAATTGATTTTTTTCTGCACTTATAAGTAAGTTCCGATGCAGAGTCTCATGTTACAGAGGAAAATTCTATTTCCCTCATCCGTGAAATGAACACCATCTGTCCGATAGATGCCTTCCATGTTGAAACGCAGGTTGTTGTTGTATATAGAACCCATGTTATATTCTCTGAGGAAAGCAGAAACAGATTTATTTACTTGTTTCCTTGCTTTCTCAATCTGTGGTCAACGTTGATTGGACCAATTCCATTTTTGTCTTTGGCATATATTTGAATACACCAAGACAGTTCGAGGAAAAAGTGACATCAATTGACGAAAGGTGTCTTTTAGAAGCATTTCCAGACCTACCCCTGTTAATGTGCCTAGATCATTCCCACCACAGTGCACAATTATCAGGTTAGGTTCAGGGAGATGCATAACAGTTTTCACCAATGGTATCAATTGGTGACATCTTAATCCTCTTTGGCCAATCCACGTAATTTGCACATTTGGTAAGTCAAAGTTAGAAATTCGTCTGTTTGCAGCATATTTTTCACTCCAGTGAATATAACTGTGTCCTACAAGCCAAACCTTCATTTTCAAGGCAGATGCAGTAGTACTCCGATGGGTTCTGGAAGTGGAATGGCAAGTAGATGGTGAAAATCACGATAAAAAAGTGTGTGAGGTTTGGTGTTGATGAAAAACTGAACATGATTGGTTGATTGTTATACCTCAAGATTCAAGACTACGTTGTATGTTACTGTTTTATTAAAACCAAATCTTCTATTGGTCGTGGAAAAAAAAAAGAAATGTAAAACAACAGTGGATAGGCAGGTGTGTTTGAAGGGAAATGACTCTTTTTGCTTTGATTTAGAACGTTGAGATATGAACTTTTGACCTGTGCCTTCAGCCAGGTGCAGAATGAGCTGTTACCATGGTAACAGCTAGAGAAGGCAGAGGGTGAAGGGTGACCTTTATGTGACTTTGAAAATATTGAAAGGGATAACCAACTGAAATGTTAATTTGATTGTGAAATTGTGGGGGAACAAATATGATTGGTTGGAGAGACATATATGAGTCTGTATTGACAGGAAATCTATGCCATTATTCTTTGGTTGCAGTGATAGAAGTATTATTGAGAGCTCCGTCAAACGGCTATCATTTTGCTACTATCATTGTTCTACATCTGATAAAGCATTGGTAAAGGTGAGTGTATAACTGTTTGTTTTATGAGGTACTGTAAAATGTGGTTTGATCACTATATTTGATTATTTGACTTACTGTGTCTAAGGAACCACATTTTTGACTTTGATACGGTTTTATATGTTTTCAACTACTGTTCCATTTTATTACATCAATGTTTTTAAACATTGTTTCTTTGTAATAATTAGTTTAAAATTACGATTAATTAATTTGATTAAGGTTAGTGGATTTCAGTCATGTTTTTATGCTATCAGCTACTGTTAGGTCTATGAATTAAATGTCAGTTAGAGACGGGTCTGCAACAAAATTTGGGGGGGGAAAGAAAAAAATGATTTTTTGTAGGGGGACATGAACGTGTAATCAGTAGGTAGAGTAAAGGTGGAGGGGCTGTTAGAATGGGTAAAACAAGTTCGAGGCCTAATTAATATTGAAATGGTTCTTTATAGAGATGTGAAACGTTCAGGTGCGGCTCTGTGTGTATCTGGGATGTATGTTATCTTGGGCTTCCACAGCAGACGTGAGAGGGGGGAGGGGCTGAAGTTCTGTTAAGTTAATGGGGGTTGTGCGCCGTTTCTTCACTTTCTTTCAAGTCTGAATTATAGTTTTGAATGTATTTGTGGTAAACTGAATAAACAGAATATAAAATGTAATAAAATAGACAGAAATTAATTGAGATTTGGGAGTGTTTGTATATAATTTGTAAAGTTGGTTACAGATCAAAAAAAAGGAATTGGCAGAGACACAGATAATGCAGGTAGAGAGAAAAATAGTTGATTATATGTGATATTGTCGACAAAAAGTGGGAATGCTTTAGGTATTTTGGGGCAGATTTATGAAGGCCCTGCGCCGCCGGTGCATCACTTTTTCCCATGTTAAAAGTGACGCACCGGCGGCGCAAGGCCTTCATAAATCTGCCCCTTTAAACTTTAAGTTTGAGGAAAAAATTACAGTGTGGTTTGTGGCCGAGGGATGCAGTGGTTGGGGTGGGGTGAAAAGGAGAGGTGTCCCAGTACAATCAAATGAAAAATTGTGACCATGAGGTTGTACACAGGTTCGTGGAGTATATGCCTTCATAAATTGATGTAGAAGACCGAATATATATAGAGGTTTCTGTGTTCCGCTGTGTGACTCCATTTTCATCTCACTCCTGCTTTCCATATCAGTTGCTTTGTGTTATCTTAGTGTGTGTATGTGTGTGTGTGTGCGTTCAGTCTGGGCAGAGGAAGTTTGTTCTACAGGCAGACACAGATAGTCACATCAAAGTACTTGGCAGGTTTCGAAAATATTATTTATATAATTGAGATGGTTTTTGGAAGCGTTAGTCAGTGTATGTCGAGTTTCAGAATTACCGCTCGGTGGGCTCCACAGAGCTGAGGGTTTGTTGTGTTTCTGTCTTAGTCCGATTGGTTTTTCACTTTGTTGTTTGATGGCTGGCAAAGAAGTGTTTGTTATAGTGGAGATGAAAGGGTGATAAGTACTGAAATACGAGATAGCGTGTGCTCTGTGGAAGCGGGGGAGCAGTGATTAACAGTCTGAGTGAACCACAACTGCGGCGGTGCTTCGTTACAGTGATAAATTATTTTTTTGCCAGAGGTACGATTGATGCTATGGTTCACAAGACGCAAAGAAAGGCTTGACTGACCATCGCAGGCCAGCGGGTTGAACTATGAAAAATTCAGGTAGAGAAAAGAAAACATGAACTGAGTACAGCTGAGATTACGTCAAACACATGAATACAGTTTTAGTATACATTATTTCAGTTGTGAATATGGGTTAAAAGAGGGAACGTATATATTTCAAATTTTTATTCAATGATCCAGTGCTTTGAAGGGAAGTTTTTTATCTAATACAAGTAAACATAATATAAAGAAAGTAGTGGGTATGGTTACTAGTCCATACAACACAAATGATGGAAATGTAGTATGAAGCAAAATGAATAACGTTTAAAAAACATATTGTACAGTCCCGCAATCAAATATATTTAATTATATTGCATGCAAGAAGGTGTCTTTTGATTTTAAGTTCAGTAATCATATATGAAAATGCTAATGGTTAAACATCACCTCATTAACAGTTAGTTTTCAGCATACGAAGCAGTAACAAGCTTGTTGTATGGTATTGTGAAAGGAAATGAAAAACACGCCAAAAGCGAGAATTTGGCTGGAGGTGCATGTATGTTATCTGCAGGGACGTTCGAAAATCAGTACACTGAACAACTATTGTATTGAGATAATTTTTTGCAAGGTTTCAGTACTCAATGTGACATACAGGTTGATAAGCAAGGGTAATATCAGGGTAATCATATACTTTTCAGTTATGAATCAAAAATCTTTCAATAGGCATAAAACAAAAGCAGCACATGTGTGTGAGGAGGAAATAAAGAGCAGAAAGGGAGAATGGTGATAAACGATATAAAAAATCATTCATACTATGCACATTTATCAGGGCACATTTAGCCATATTTTACTCAGCCTTGCTTCGAGAATATTTCAAATCAGATAAGATCACATAAGGTAGTGATTTGTTGAAATTAGAGCATCATGAAATGTTTTGAACAAAATCGAGTAGGTGTGGAAAAACAAATTAACTCCACATAAATTAAAAAATTGTCAGCAGCAGGAAATTGCAATGTCCAATGTTATTAAAGCCAATAGGTCAGTTTATATAAAATATAAAAATAAAAAAATAATAAGAAAAATTAGGAAGGGAAAAAATAGTCAAGATATCAATGGTTTGCAGAACAGTTATCCTTCCATTGAATAGGCAAAGTAAGTGGCAACTGCTTCTAAAAGAAAGTCATTGTTATCATCCGAAAACAAGTCAGCCATCCAATTGAAAAGAGGAAATGAACATACATGGTCATTAATTACCGGAGCCTGTAGTAGCATCAGAGGAGTACTCGGTGAATTTTCAATGTAGCTGTGTGCCAAGAAATCTTGCGCCGCTGTGAAAATATTCCAATGTCCCAGAACTCCATGTATCGCTGCAAAGGCCATAATCCCTCCGTAGGAACAAAGCTGTTCATGATCAAGTAACGGATTCATGAGATCATTGTAATTCACTTCAGGAGGTACTGAGTTGCAGAGACATAAGTCCAGGGCCCACATGAAATCACAGCTCAGGCAATGAAATACAGGTTGCACACAGGTGAAATAGGAAAATCGAAACGATAATTCATATGATGCACTCAAAGTCGCGAGTGGCAGAATGCCATACTGGTCAAGCATCCTGTGGCGAAATAGTTCTAAGTGTTCCAGCTCGTTTGCGAAGGCAGGACGGACATCCATTTTGTAATAACGAAAATAGGAATACAAAAGTTGCAGCTGCTGGTAGTAGATGAGGAAGTTCAGAAACATAGATCTGAAAGTATGGAGTGAGAGTAGCAGAATGCCTTTAAATGATTTGGTGCAAAAAAAACACCAAACCATTGGTTAGTAGCTGCAAAAAAAATAGTGCAGCTGGGAAGTGGAGGAGCGTTAAAGATTATGAGAGTCACCTTAGAAAATTGTAAAGGAAGGTCACTATTTAATAAGGTATGCAGTTTTCTGCGAGTGTTAGCTAAGTGAATGAGATATGTTTGTGAACAGATGCTCCGGTAGCTTGATTTTGGGACAATAAGGCTGTTGTTCAAGTCTAGGGATGGAAGTTTGAGTTCAAGGCCGTATTTCGCGGCCAGATGCAAACAACAAGGTTCCCATGCGTGGGTGGATGAAGTTCATTTTTACAGAGAGGCATATGCAGAGTGACTATTACAGACTAAAGTTTGTCGTTTAAAAAGTCATATTAATTGACATTGCTTGAAAATAAATAATTACTGCTGAGTGTTAAGGTAAAATTCGGCATTATAGGAGATACCGGTGTACCTTTGAAAACACATGCAACATTACAGCGCTTCATGTAAAATAAGTCATGCAATTGGTAGTGCCTGGATGTGAACGATTATGTGCGGCATTGATATTTTTGACACTGTGTACTTATGAGTAGTGGAGAAGTGATGCAATGAAATGATGTTAGATGAGTGTAGTGTAGTTACGGAACGGAAAACGTTTACAGAGAGTTACATTTAGTATGGAATACTTTTTATTTTTTTCACAAACTTAGGTATGAGAATATTGTTACAGTGTTAGCGGGACTGTAAGTTGAAGTTTTATAAACATTAGTGAGATAAGTAAATTAAGGTTTATTGAACATGTGCAGCTAATAATCTGTGAGAAAAGGCAATAGTCCACTGTCTTGTAAATAGGGGTGCGCGACCCAATGCGCGCACCACGTAAATTTTTACGGAGAAAAAAAATGTTTCTTTCACGTTCAGGGTCTATACTGGACCCCCTGAGAAAACCTACTCGGTTAGATAATCTGTACCTTCTCTTGTTTCCATGTTCTAACCCTTTGTTCAGTACAATATATTCACTCGCAGTTACAAAATGGCTGACAACACTTTCTAATTTGCACAGATTCTAATGTTGACAGACATTAAACAGCAAATCAGAATTCCGTAAAGTGTATATTTTTGCAATTTTAAACAATAGGCAAAATGAGTAAACTTAAAGTCCTGAAACAATCTTCAAGTGTCGTGTGCCTTTGCACCATTAAATTTTACTTATAAAGCACGTGAATCACAGTCTTGTAAATAGGGTTGCGCGACCGAGTGCGCGCACCCCGTATGTTTTTCCGGAAAAAAAAAGTTGTTTTGGCGTTCAGGGTCTATACTGCACCCCCTGAGAAAACGTACTCGCTTAGATAATCTGTACCTTTTTCTCTTTCCATGTTCTCACCGTTTGTTCGGTAGATTATATGCGCTCGCACTAACAAAATGGCGGCAACACTTCCTCATGTCCTCCGAATGGAATGTTGAGAGACGTTGAGCAGCAAATTATAATTCCGCAAACTGTAAATTTTTGCATTTTGGAAAAACAGTCAAAATTATAAAACTTTAAGACCTATAACTATCTTCATGTCTCCTCTCCTTTTGCACCATTAAATTTTAATTACAAACCACGTTTCCGTTTCATTACACAGGATTGTTTGTCGGTTTTGTACATTCAATACATAGACACTTGTTCTTGTGTGTGAATGGCATTGTGATTTGTTGTTTAACGTCAGTAAAGGGGACATATTACCAAGCAATAGCGATAATTATCGCTATTGCTTGGTTAGAGACAAAATTTTACTGGTGAGCTGCGGGGATTTTTATTGCAGATAAACCTTGGTATGACCAAGGTTTATCGCAAATGCGATAAAAAACGGCCGCAATGCATGCATATTGTAGAAAAGTCAGCGATATTCATGCAATACCGAGCTAATGCTCTTAGCCATGTTATCCACCTCCCATTGGTTAACATGGCTAAAAACTGCTCAGGGCAGGTGTTAGATTTTGGAGATATTCACGCTTAGCGCGAATATCTCCAAAAGTTGGTAATAGGAGATAGTGATGTTAGCGACTGTTTCCAGTCGCTAACATCTTGCCACGCCCACTTTAGGATATCATTAGTGATAATTATTACTGACATGCAAAGTGGCGCCCAAGATGGTTGCTATCTCCTACTAGCTGTCGCTAACTGGTGTTAGCGACAGCTAGGTAATAGGGAGATAATTTTATCTTCGCTTTCTTGGCTTTTAAAGCCAAAAAAGCGGAGATAAATTCCCTTGATAATATGCCCAATTCGGGGGAATTCAGAAAGTGTTGACCGCCATTTTGTTAAAAAACACCCTGCACATAATCTATATGTATTTAGGTAATAAATATAGAAAGTAAGGTTGTGTAGCAGTGCATATCAAAAATATTGCATGTAGTATCCTGGTAATGTATGGTAGATTATATTGTAAATAATGATTGATTTAAAAAATGTGTAGTTGGAAAAATTTGGTAAATAAATGTGGTTCACAAAGAAATCTTAAACTTAGGCTTTACGATATATATTGGATAGAAAATTAGGGAATGTATCTATTAGGCATGATATTTGGTAGAATGGGTGTATGTTGTCTAATACATATGTCTGTATTATGTTAACTAAAATTCAGTTGTGTACTTTTTTTTTAAATAGTGTTTGGTGCTGAAAAGCAACAACCTGAACTGAGTGTGAGAGTATACAAACAGAAAATCCTTTTTAACAGGTGAGTTGATAATTTTTAAATGATAATTTATTTTTGAAAAGATTACCATGATATGCATGTTTTTAAGAAAAATTACACTGCTTCTCTTTTACATGAGGATTTTAATTTCTATTTTAAACATGTCTGAACATGCTTGTAGTACATATGTATTTTGAAATACGGTTCTATTGTTTATTGGTACAACCTTTTTATGGGCCGGGTCCATGTGTTATTTTCTATGCAGTTTGGGTTCATCTATTCTTTGTAAGCATGGGCGTAAAATCCGCTCCGCTCGCGGATTTTTCGGATTTTCGGCAAATCCGCAATCCGCGAACGCTCGCGAATTTGTCGAAAATCCGTGAATCCGCTCGCGGCGGATTTTTTGCTTGGTTGCGGCGCGCGGCGTGGTGCACGGCGTTCACTTTCCGTCATTTTAGCGTTTGCCGAGTTGTTTTTCTTTGCGAGTGACGCGCCATTTTAGATCTTGCTGCGTGTTCCCGCGGGAGTTTGTCGCCCGCGAATACGTACTCGCGGCTTGCCACCTTGCACAGCACACCTCGCGAGAGTTCGCAATTGCGAACATGTAGTTGCGGCGGAAAGGAACAATCTCGCACTTGCGAAATAGAGATTTTGCAATTTCGCACAAGAAAATCACCAGCAAACAGGATAAACCTTCAGAAAATTATGATTTTTATCAGAATCACTCCTCAGGTTGACATTTGCATGGCCTTTTTTTTTGCAAGGAGTCCATTTTGGGGGGGGGGAGGAAGGAAGTGCCCCACAGTCTCCAACTTCCTGTTCCTGTCCAGCAGGCTCCTCCCAGTGCTTTGTCCATCTCCTGGTCACTTTCATTTGGATCTGGAGCTGGAAGGATTACTTTTTGTGGGTGCTGCTGGATATTTGGATTTGAGGCCTTTTTGACTGTCTTTGGATCACTTTTGGATTAGAAATCAACTTTCACAAGTAAGTTTGTTTGGGGCATTACAGTTGCTGCAAGTACAATTTTGGAACTTTTTCAGAAAATTAAATAAATTATATTGTGGGTAGCCACAGTATCCAGTAGGACCAGGGTTGGTTATGGGTGCATGATACAACTGTTTTGTTGAATTTAAACACCATTGAGGCCATGGATGGGCTGGGATTGTGCAGATTTTATTGTTTTTTGTCGTTTTTTTGGGCCTGCTGGTGTGGCCCTTTGCCCAGGGGTGGTGAGTGTTGCATGGGCCTAGTCTTTCTGTGGGGTGTCTTCTTGAATTTAAACATAATTGAGGCCATGGATGGGCTGGGATTGTGCTTATTTTATTGTTTTTTGTCGTTTTTGGGGGGCTGCTGGTGTGGCCTTTTGCTTGCCCAGGGGTGGTGGTGGTGCATGGACTGAGTGTGCCTGTGGTGTTGTCTCACTCTCTTTGATGTAAACATCATGGATGGCATTGGATTGTGGTGATTTCTGGCTGTTTTTCTGTTTTTTGGGGGTGTACTGTTGATGTGGTCTGGCCATGTGGGTGGTGGTGGTGGCCATCTTGAGTGCTGGCTGGTACAGGCAACATGTGCTTGGGGTGTAAGGGGGCCATTTTGAGGAGAGGCAGTGTCTGAGGCCTGCACTTATTTTGCCTACTTTTCATCCCTTATGCCCAGGGGTAGTGAGTGTTGCATGGGCCTAGTGTTTCTGAGGGGTGTCTTCTTGAATTTAAACACCATTGAGGCCATGGATGGGCTGGGATTGTGCAGATTTTATTGTTTTTTGTCGTTTTTTTGGGCCTGCTGGTGTGGCCCTTTGCCCAGGGGTGGTGAGTGTTGCATGGGCCTAGTCTTTCTGTGGGGTGTCTTCTTGAATTTAAACACCATTGAGGCCATGGATGGGCTGGGATTGTGCAGATTTTATTGTTTTTTGTCGTTTTTTTGGGCCTGCTGGTGTGGCCCTTTGCCCAGGGGTGGTGAGTGTTGCATGGGCCTAGTCTTTCTGTGGGGTGTCTTCTTGAATTTAAACATAATTGAGGCCATGGATGGGCTGGGATTGTGCTTATTTTATTGTTTTTTGTCGTTTTTGGGGGGCTGCTGGTGTGGCCTTTTGCTTGCCCAGGGGTGGTGGTGGTGCATGGACTGAGTGTGCCTGTGGTGTTGTCTCACTCTCTTTGATGTAAACATCATGGATGGCATTGGATTGTGGTGATTTCTGGCTGTTTTTCTGTTTTTTGGGGGTGTACTGTTGATGTGGACTGGCCATGTGGGTGGTGGTGGTGGCCATCTTGAGTGCTGGCTGGTACAGGCAACATGTGCTTGGGGTGTAAGGGGGCCATTTTGAGGAGAGGCAGTGTCTGAGGCCTGCACTTATTTTGCCTACTTTTCATCCCTTATGCCCAGGGGTAGTGAGTGTTGCATGGGCCTAGTGTTTCTGAGGGGTGTCTTCTTGAATTTAAACACCATTGAGGCCATGGATGGGCTGGGATTGTGCAGATTTTATTGTTTTTTGTCGTTTTTTTGGGCCTGCTGGTGTGGCCCTTTGCCCAGGGGTGGTGAGTGTTGCATGGGCCTAGTCTTTCTGTGGGGTGTCTTCTTGAATTTAAACACCATTGAGGCCATGGATGGGCTGGGATTGTGCAGATTTTATTGTTTTTTGTCGTTTTTTTGGGCCTGCTGGTGTGGCCCTTTGCCCAGGGGTGGTGAGTGTTGCATGGGCCTAGTCTTTCTGTGGGGTGTCTTCTTGAATTTAAACACCATTGAGGCCATGGATGGGCTGGGATTGTGCAGATTTTATTGTTTTTTGTCGTTTTTTTGGGCCTGCTGGTGTGGCCCTTTGCCCAGGGGTGGTGAGTGTTGCATGGGCCTAGTCTTTCTGTGGGGTGTCTTCTTGAATTTAAACATAATTGAGGCCATGGATGGGCTGGGATTGTGCTTATTTTATTGTTTTTTGTCGTTTTTGGGGGGCTGCTGGTGTGGCCTTTTGCTTGCCCAGGGGTGGTGGTGGTGCATGGACTGAGTGTGCCTGTGGTGTTGTCTCACTCTTTTTGATGTAAACATCATGGATGGCATTGGATTGTGGTGATTTCTGGCAGTTTTTCTGTTTTTTGGGGGTGTACTGTTGATGTGGACTGGCCATGTGGGTGGTGGTGGTGGCCATCTTGAGTGCTGGCTGGTACAGGCAACATGTGCTTGGGGTGTAAGGGGGCCATTTTGAGGAGAGGCAGTGTCTGAGGCCTGCACTTATTTTGCCTACTTTTCATCCCTTATGCCCAGGGGTAGTGAGTGTTGCATGGGCCTAGTGTTTCTGAGGGGTGTCTTCTTGAATTTAAACACCATTGAGGTCATGGATGGACTGGGAATGTGCAGATTTTATTGGTTTTTGTCGTTTTTTTGGGCCTGCTGGTGTGGCCCTTTGCCCAGGGGTGGTGAGTGTTGCATGGGCCTAGTCTTTCTGTGGGGTGTCTTCTTGAATTTAAACACCATTGAGGCCATGGATGGGCTGGGATTGTGCAGATTTTATTGTTTTTTGTCGTTTTTTTGGGCCTGCTGGTGTGGCCCTTTGCCCAGGGGTGGTGAGTGTTGCATGGGCCTAGTCTTTCTGTGGGGTGTCTTCTTGAATTTAAACATAATTGAGGCCATGGATGGGCTGGGATTGTGCTTATTTTATTGTTTTTTGTCGTTTTTGGGGGGCTGCTGGTGTGGCCTTTTGCTTGCCCAGGGGTGGTGGTGGTGCATGGACTGAGTGTGCCTGTGGTGTTGTCTCACTCTCTTTGATGTAAACATCATGGATGGCATTGGATTGTGGTGATTTCTGGCTGTTTTTCTGTTTTTTGGGGGTGTACTGTTGATGTGGACTGGCCATGTGGGTGGTGGTGGTGGCCATCTTGAGTGCTGGCTGGTACAGGCAACATGTGCTTGGGGTGTAATGGGGCCATTTTGAGGAGAGGCAGTGTCTGAGGCCTGCACTTATTTTGCCTACTTTTCATCCCTTATGCCCAGGGGTAGTGAGTGTTGCATACTTGCATGTCCCTAGTCTTTCTGTGGGGTGTCTTCAATGTAAACATCATGGATGGCATGGGATTGTGCTCATTTTTCTGTGTTTTGTCGATTTTTTGGGGTGTATAACTGAACTGATGTTCCTCTGTCTTCCATTGCTTTTAGGTGCACAAGAAGACTCAATAGAACCACCAGTGCCAGGAAGAAGTCCTGCAGCGGTGTGTGCAGCATAACGTCACGCAACGTCACGTCTGGACACAGAACCCTCTGCAACTCGTGCAACTGCTGCCTGCTGACCTGCTCTGAAGAAGATGGCCCCAAAAAAAGTAACCCGTAGCTCCTCTAGCAAGAAAGGTGCCAGTAAGGAGCAGAAGAAGCAAGTTACCAAGGACACTGGTGTGCCGCCCGCCCCTTTTTTTGTGAGTAAAAAAAAAAGTATGCCTGCAGCAGCTGCAGCGGGATCTGCTGGGGACCAAGCTGGCAGCAGCACCCCCGCTCCATTGGGCTCAGTGCCACCACCACCACCACGCCAACTTAAGTCCAAGCCCTTGAGTGCTGCAGAGGCAGCCAGTATACTTCTTCAATCACCATCGACCAGTGATGTTGGCTCATCGCAAGAAAGCAGCAGCAATGTCCCTCAATCAACACAGGTTGTTGTAGCTCATCTGACGAGTGTTGAACAACCACAGCGGCAACAACAATCACATGTGCAAGTACAAGCCCAAGTACATGTGGAAGGAGAGGCAGCGCAAGGAGATGCGCATGCAGAGGTGCATGGAGGGTCACAACAAGTGCCCACAATAGTTGTTCCTCCCGAAGTAGGGGCACATCAGGAAATCGACAATCAAGGCGAGGTATCATTTGAGGAAGCCACTCCTCCTGATGATCCTTCATTGTCTTCCACAACCCTAGCAAGGAAGAGATCAAGGGTGGTGTCTACATCCTCTTCAAGCACACCTCCTTCTGATGATACGGATCAAACTTGGGAACCAGCACCACAGCCGTCTGAGAGTGAGGCACACCATGATCCAACAAAGGTACTTAAGCGTAAAAGGAAGCTCGTCCAAAGTCTCAGACTTATGGAGTGTGATGAGGCTCAACAAGAAGTGGCGGATACTGCTGCTGATGAAGACTCTGCCAACGACGACCCAGTCATCATAAAGGTCACTGCAGCCCCAGCGGGCATGCAGCAAACAGACATTTTGACCCTAGCCCGAAGAGCTGCTGCGCGTGATGATGATGATGATGATGTTGTCGATGAGGAGGCAGTGGAAACACCACAATCATTGGAGTTAAGTAGTACACCAACTCGTCCCGCTTCCATATTTCTTTCTGGCAAGAAGAGACCTGCGTCAACCTCGACCTTAATTAGTGGCGGTGAAAGTGGAAAACGTACAAAAGTTGGCCAATCCAGATCCTCCACTTCATCTGGCATTAGCTTCATGACCACCACCACCACCAGTATCGCCGCCTCCTCCAGGTCCCACAGACACTTCAAGTCCCCAGTTTGGGACTTCTTTACTGTTTGTCCCAAAAATCCAAGGTTTGCCATTTGTACCCTTTGTAAGCTTGCAGTTAGTCGTGGTAAGCCAGGTAGCAACTATGGTACCGGCGGCCAGAGTGGTCATCTTGACAGAAAGCACGGTGTCCAATGGTTTGCGCACCTAGCTGCGATCAAGAAAGGCCAAAATCAAGGAAACGTTGATGTTTCATCTGATGTTGACGAGCAGGAAGAAGACGTGTCAAACACTTCCCTTACACCCAGTACCCCTCTCAGCAGCACACCCAATGTGAGGCACACTAAGAGTGTTGGAGCGAGTGAGACACCAACGCACAAAAGTTCACCAGCGAGCAAAATTGGGTCAACGAAGTCATTATCAGCCCGTAAATGCTTGGTCCAGGCCAACATTAGAACAATGCTTACTTCAGACGTGCCATATGAACGCAACCACCCACTGACGCGTCTGTATAACACTAAGCTGGCTAAAATGCTAGCTGTGGACCTTCTACCTTTTTCTTTTGTAGAAGCGGTAGGTTTTCTTGAATTAGTTGCAACGCTCTGCCCTAAATGGAAGGTTCCGAGCCGGTTCTATTTTGCCAGAGTTGCGGTTCCAGCACTACATGAAGATGTGCTGCAGGCGATTGGGGCAGCTTTGCAGAAGAGTGCTGTTCACACAATACATCTGACAACAGACATGTGGACCAGTGGCCCAGGCGATGATTACATGTGCATCACTGCACACTGGGTCTCTTTTTCAGGTGTTATAGCAAAGCTAAACGCAGGTGTTGACCCGGACCAAGTTTTCAAAGCTGCTCGGAAACATGCAACACTAGCCATGTTTGCCTTGGAGAAAAGTCACACAGCAGAAAACCTTTTGGAAGAGTTTGACAAAAAGGTGTTGTCAATGCTATCCCCCCTAAAACGCAAGATTGGTTATGTTTCCACGGATAATGGCGCCAATGTAGTTAAGGCCATGTCACAGGGTCACCATGTTAGAGTGCCGTGTTTGGCGCACTGTATCAACCTGGTAGTTCAAAAATTCTTGAGTGATAAAGAGAGTCCAGCGTTCGAGGTAATGGCCACCTGCCGCAAAATGTGCAACCATTTCAGCCATTCTTTTAAGGCCCGGAAGCATCTGCGGAGACTGCTACTTCAACGTGGAATGCCAGTGAAAGCACTCATCCAGGAGGTGGCAACACGTTGGAACTCAACCTTCTACATGCTTGAGCGTCTGCATGAGCAGTATACGGTACTCGATCACTATTTCTTGACAGAGGCTACATCTCAGAAGGAGGACCTGCGGATGAGTAAGGCGCAATGGGCCATAGTTAAAAGCCTGACAGACATGCTTCGTCCTTTTGAGTTCTTCACGCGTGCAGTCAGCCAGGAGGACTGTAATTTGGGAAAAGCTATCCCATTGTTGTGCATACTGGAGCACCAACTGATGGCGGTTTCTTCTGAGTTTGAAAAAGATGAAAAAAAAAAAAACATTTCATTTTGTCTGAGAAATTATTACATCGCCTACGTGGTGATGAACGTCTTAAAAACATCAACTCAGATCAGCATTACATTTGTGCTACTATTCTGGATCCACGCTACAAAAAGGCGCTGGCAGACAACGCATTCTTTCCTTTCGCTGATGCAGATGTTCAAAAGTACAAACATTGGTTAGCCTGGTCAGCCAAGAGGTTTGAAAAAGAACGGCAGGTTATTGAAGGAGAAGCCAGTACATCAGCATCAGCATCAGCAGGCCATCCGCAGTCACAAGAATCCACTTCTGCACCTGTGGCTGGGGCACAAGTGACCTCTCAGCCGTTAAAGACACCGGCAACTGGATCATCTGCACCACACACAATGACAACACTAACAGTGGCTGGGGAGGAGGATTGGCTAAGTTTGATGGGGTATGGTTCTCTAAAAAATGTCACAGGCACAGCAAAAAGTAAGCAAAGTGGAGGAACAGTTGATGACCTTGAGTCGATGGTGCAGGACTATCTGAATGACTCAACAGTGGTCTTTCTTAATGAGGAGCCATTGCAGTATTGGCATGGCAAAAAACAATTGTGGCCACAGCTCTACAACCTGGCTATAAACTATTTGTCTTGCCCACTCGCAAGTGTGTCTTCTGAACGTGTTTTCAGTGCTGCTGGTGGCATTGTAACTGCCAAACGGAGCCGCCTATCGCCCAAAAATGTGGAGCGGCTGACAATGATCAAGATGAATCAGCACCTCATACCACCAGATTACAAAGTGCGAGAAAGCACGCCACATGAAGACGATGAGGACAGCAACGTAGATGAGGGGATTTTTTTCTCTGTTCGGTGCCACTGACCTCATCCAGCCTGAATTCGCAGAGTATGATGACGAAATCTTGTTCTTATTCCCTGACACCGAGCCCTGAAAATGAGACAATCAATCAAGAACTTTCTTTTTCGTCCTTATTCACTTTTATTCCTGTGTGCTTTGTGTCTCTCTTTCTTTGTTTTGCACAGTTAATTTAATTCAAACTTTAATCACCTAATCCCAAAAACAAGACCATCATCAGAACTGTCTTCACTTGTTTGCTTATTGATTTGAAGGTGCCGCAGTCTACATTCCTCAGGTTCACAAGTTCTGAAGAACATGCTCCTCTATCCTCCTCCTCCAGACTGCGATTTCCCTCCAAGCAGAGTGCTGGATTACGCACAATGAAGAAAGACTCAGCACTTGTGGGGGTGTTGTACTTCTTTGCGGGTGAGTTGACGGTTTTGGGCCCATTGCTGTGAAGCTCTAATAATGGACAAAAGTGTTTTGGACCAAATATGAGGTGGAAATTTCTTGCCGTTTTTGCTGACTTGCTTGCCTTTGAGGTGCTCTTTGGCGGGGTTCCGGGGGTTTGTGTGTAATTTTTGGTGTCTGTCGAAGCACTGCTGCGACAGTCTAATCTTGATTGCATTTGCTTTTCAGGAAATCCGTGGTGGAAAACAGGAGTTATGATGATTGATGATGACCTAGCTGCACAGCGCGTTACTTTGGACCGAAGGCCGAGAGATATTGTAAGTATGAGATTTAGCTTTTTCGCTGTTTGGGGGTGTTGTCGGGTGTTTTTTTGCGGGTGGGTTGGCGCCGGCGGGTCTTGCCTGGGGCATTCCTGGGAAGGTCTAATACCGGATACAAGTGTTTTGGACAAAATCCATAAGGAACAGCCTTTTTTTTGCCATTTCTTCAGACATCTTGCTCAATGTAGCCTTTTGGGGGGCTTCCTGCTGTTCGTGGGTGGGTTGCGGCCGGGGTCTCTGTCGAAGCACTGCTGCGACAGTCTAATCTTGATTGCATTTGCTTTTCAGGAAATCCGTGGTGGAAAACAGGAGTTATGATGATTGATGATGATGACGACCTAGCTGCACAGCGCGTTACTTTGGACCGAAGGCCGAGAGATATTGTAAGTATGAGATTTAGCTTTTTCGCTGTTTGGGGGTGTTGTCGGGTGTTTTTTTGCGGGTGGGTTGGCGCCGGCGGGTCTTGCCTGGGGCATTCCTGGGAAGGTCTAATACCGGATACAAGTGTTTTGGACAAAATCCATAAGGAACAGCCTTTTTTTTGCCATTTCTTCAGACATCTTGCTCAATGTAGCGTTTTGGGGGGCTTCCTGCTGTTCGTGGGTGGGTTGCGGCCGGGGTCTCTGTCGAAGCACTGCTGCGACAGTCTAATCTTGATTGCATTTGCTTTTCAGGAAATCCGTGGTGGAAAACAGGAGTTATGATGATTGATGATGATGATGACGACCTAGCTGCACAGCGCCGCGTTTGGACCGAAGGCCGAGAGACATTGTAAGTATGAGATTTAGCTTTTTCGCTGTTTGGTGGTGTTGTGTCGGGTGTTTTTTTGCGGGTGGGTTGGCGGGTCTTGCCTGGGGCATTCCTGGGAAGGTCTAATACCGGCTAGAAGTTAGTTGGACAAAATCCATAAGGAAACACCAGTTTTGGCACTTTTTGTAAGTTAGGGTTCGTTAGGGTTAGCCCTAGCAGCAGGATTGCATGTGTTTAGGGGGGTTCTATTGCAACGCGGTTCTGTTGTTGTAGAGCACTGTTGGAGCGATGCTGGCTATGGATACTTTTGCTTGCAGGCAAGTGGTTTGAATACAATCCACGGTCTGTATTTGGGTCTACTGTTACTTTCAAAGTACGTTTTGTAACCATTTTTCTGCTAGGCATCGTTTTTGGAGATATGATTGGGTTCTTCTACATTTTTGCGACTGGCTTTAGTAAGGGTCTTGGTGGGAGCATTGCTGGGAAGGTCAAATTTTGTTCTAAAACACAGTAGTACACCCACCTTGAGGGGAAAGATCCGCTATAATATTTTGGCCATACTTATTGATCCTTAAAAAGGTGACTCAGACAGAGCACGCAATTTCAAAAATATTGTACTGTCTATTAGGGAAATCAAAGTGTGACTTTTTGAACCACACAGCGTACATACCTTTTATTTATTTATCAGTGGTATTGTAATAGCACTTCCTGTTTTCCGTTCAATAATTACAGGCCGGGTTTCAGTCAACATCCGCCAGGCAGGCAGTGGACAGGGTGTCTCTTCTGTCAGTGGTCACCACCACATTGATGGACGAAGCGTCAGCTGGAATGGAGGAGTGCCGCCAATAAGAGGAATTGTTTGCTGCATGCAACTTACTTACCAATTTCAACAGGACAACTCCAACAACATACGCAATACAGATACAGTATCCATTGTTGTCTTTTATTCTATGAGTGTGACTGCATGTGCTTACCTTTACTTTGTAACCAAAGATTGTCTGTAAACTCTGTATCTTCAATTATTGTTTGTCCATGCTCTGCTTTTTTTTTCTTCTCTCAACAAAACCTACCCAAAAAGAAACCCCCATTCCCATCCATTTTACAAACCCTAACCCTCTTCCCCCGGGCTGTGTTGTTTTGCTTGATGTCTGACTAAAATGACATCAATAATTCCACACACTTGCTGGGGAGGATAAGGTGATAGCAGCAACAGGCTGGTGAAGGAATACGAGGATATCTTCTAGACTTACTCAGCTTCAGTACTATATCTTCTAGTAGTAGTAGCCAATGTCAAATAAATTCAACGCAAGTACTAGTTATACTTGCAATACTTTACCATTTGTTAGGCTACATTATGGCACTGTTCTAGTGTACTGTCACCTGCTATTTTCTCGATCGTACCGTAACCGTTGTAATGCTACAGTAAGGAGTACAAACAAGGTTTCGTTTTCTTTTTTTCCATAGGCATGCAACTGCCACTGTGTCACACCACTAGTAACACCGCAATGAGGAAATGTCACCCGCCCAGGAATGACAACGTTAATCCCCATTTCACCTGGAGCCAGCCCTGGGCCTAGCCCTAATTTCTAACACAAATTACAGGTAAGATAAGCGTTTGGTGGGAGGTAGTATAATGGAGTATTATTTCGGAGTAGACAAGAGTTTGACGGTTGTACTACTAAAGTCCTACGACTGTTCAGGAAAACAAAGTTACTGTTACACCCCCGCCCCCCACCCACCAGACTGAAAAGCAGTAAAAAACAGGTATGGTCAGATAAAGTAGTTGAAAAATATATTTATTTATCCCTAACAAAATAATCTCCCTCACCCACCCTAACCCCAACGATTGTCTCTGAAACGTCCCAAAACGATCCCAACTCCCAAATCCCACCCCCCAAAAGTCTATAAAAAAAGGGCAAGGGACACTCCACTACTGGAGGGTGCTGGTGCTGGTGCATGATGCGGCATGGGCATCATACTCCTTGCGGAGGGTGGCAAGCTCGGAGCGGAGGCCCTTAACCAAGGTCTTATACCTCAGGACCTCCTGCTCCAGGTTGGACATGCGGACTCGTAGGCGGTGTTGGCGTTCCTTGCAGCTCCTGTGGGGGGCAGCTGGTGTTTCGGGTGCTTGGCGGTGGCGGTCGGCTTTCTTAGCCCGGCTCGGTCCCGCTGGTTTACTCACGGAGGAGGATGCAGTGGTCACAGTCGAAGATGTTGCCCCGCTCGACTGCGTGTCCTCCTCCTCCTCCAGGGCCACCAGCCGCCGATACTCGGCGACTGTGGCCTCCAGCCTCCGTTGCCGGGCCAATCTAGCCTGCTCCCTCCTTGTTGTTGATTTGGAAGGAGCAACTATATGAAGAAAGAAAGACATAGTCTGTAACCAATGCTCCTTATTAATAACACAAAGTGATTGAGCCGAAAGTTGGGTCACAGAGTACAAGTAGCAAATTGAAAGCACAGTACATAACTATTGAGGACAGTATCTATGTAACCCTCCCACTTCTGCATCCTTGCTCTAACAGTAGTGGTAGTTTAATGAACTAATTCTACGACCACTATGGACTTCCATTACAGTCGACTATGACAGTACACCAGTCTTATTCTTCTTCTTCTCTCTTGTTTAGGGAAATGGGTACGTTATCTTATGCAAGCCGGCAGAATGACATGGACACAGCACAGTGAAGTTGCACCCGAGAAAAAAAGTTGCACACCATGATGATGGAGACAGACTTGCGTTACTGTACCGGTCCAGTACATGCAGGTGGTGAAGCTATTACTTTTCTATTACGGGTGGCACTGAGAATACTCTGTTACAAGGGCTACTGCTTAATTAATTTACCTTTCACCCTACAGTGCAAATGAGTACTAGAAAAGGAAACTGAAGAAGCTAACTAATTTGATTATCTATCACTTCACATGGGACATATTTAATGACAGATGAGATGACTTTAGGTGCTTTGCTTAATATTGAGTGAACACAGTGATACACCCACACATGAATGACGTACTACAAGTAAACTAAAGTTATTAAGAGAGGTACGGAGTGTCCACCGTAATAACCAGATATATGCTGTGAATGCAAACGCAATACAAAGTACTGCTACTATTCATGGTAGTATTGGACACATTTACAATTTCTTTTCCTTGCCTTCCCTGCACTGGGACGGACGTGCGGGTGCGGTGGTACATGCTCTTCAAGGTAACACTTACTTCACCTGGCGACCATCTACTCTCTCTAGATACACATTTGCTATGTAAGAGTCAGAGAATACCATGCTCCAGGCATCCATTCATTCAAAGTATACGCACACATACAGTTTCTGTTTCACCCACCCAGGCTGCTGTCCTTCCACCCATCCTTGCTTCATCATTGACCCAGCCATGCACCATACCATATTCTTTCCTTCCCAGCCACCTCTGGGTCCAAGCAAACACATATCGTTCTTCTTTGCCAGCCATCATACAAGTTCGCGTCCCACTTACTTACACCCTTCTTTCGCTTTTCGTTCATCCCATCCATCACGTTCGTCTAAGAACTTATTGGGATTCTTCTCACCAAAAACTTCACAGCTAAGTCGAAGTACATTTCGAGGAGGCTACTACCTGGTTGATTTGTAATTGTAATACACCCGTGCAGAAAGCACACTATGCAGTCTTCAATCTCAATAAGTAAGGAATATATAGCTTACCTGTTTCCGCCACCACCGTTTGATCCCCCACAGGAACGGCCACCAGCTCTTCTACCGCCGCATCCTCCCCAGAGGCCTCCGAGTCCAAGTCCAACACATCAGCCACCTCCGCGCTGGCCCCGTCACCAGATGTTACACCTACAAAGTACATTTAAGAAAGTTAGAATACACCACTCACTACTATATAATATTTGGTCTAGGAGAAATGTTAAAAAAACAGAATACAATGTAATAATTTGTGACTGTCTACTCCATAGTAAAAATGTCCCATTTTCCAGGGAAGGCTGTTGTCTTGCTGCACTTTTATGCACAACTGATGAATGCTTGCTTTTGATTTTTAACACGCACCACTTTTTCTCCTAACAGACAGAAGCTTGACTCCTGAGTCCTAAGAACACGACCAGGATCAAGTTCAAAGTAGGTGAGAGTTCGGCTCGACCACAAGAAATGTGTCCAATTAATCGTCAGCACTAACCACTTTTCCGTTTACAGTTAAATAGTTTTATGACAAAGTAGATTTCAATAAATGTGTTTACTTTTAATAAAGCTTTTACACTTAAATAGACTCTGTGGTTTTTGTTCCTCTAGACTAGAGTGGATGAGCTAAAGGTTTTGGCATTTTTGCAAGCATGAGTGCCTCTGACACTTCTTGACTGTGCTGTGACTCCGTACTACTCTCTTGTCCTGCGTACGATAATCTAGAGATCATTGGGGATCTATAATCGGTGACTTCGGGAGCTGAATGACTCTGCCACACTATCTAGTCAGTAAGGAGACAGTGCATAGAGGTATTGCTGAATATAATGGGAGTCCAATGGAATTGCCAAATGTCCAATCTTAGTTAGCTACACAGACAGACTAATAAGAATAGTCTAGTAATACCACAGGGAGTCATATTCGAGGCAGGATAAGAATTTATATCCAGTCTACAAGAAGATCAAAGACGATTTAGAAAAAATCGAATGAGGAACGCTAGGAAAAAATAGGTACTGTTTAGTAAAATGTAAACTTACTGGGGCCAGCAAAGGAGCCCTCGCCTGCCCGATCCTGGCCTGCATCCTCAGCACCCTCCTCCTGTGTCCTCTTGCCCTTGGGGGGAGCTGATGTACAACATGAAAGAAAGAAAAACCATAAAACATGGATGAGATTTTTCAACCAAATCAAACATTTCAAAAGAACAATAACAACATATTTTGGAAAAATAGCAAATAGATAGACAACTATTCCACGGGATCTATCTCATGTGGTATACTACGTTATTCGTATTGCCTGATTTGCGGAACGTTGACTTAGAAAGTTCCTATGTAACTCAATAAACAGACTACTAAAGAGGTTTGCCTAGGCCTGCCACTGCAGGCAGTAGTGCACAACACGTGACAGACAAAGTCCATCCTGCTTGCAGATCAGTGAATACTCAAACTATCAATCCACCCGCCACCACCGCCACTATTTCTTCTGATAGCCATGTGACTGTCTAAAGGAAGGACACTGGACTTCAGTCTGTTGGGGCTGATTTATAAGTCCCTTGCGGAAGTTGCGGCTGATTTTCCTCCATTGTTGCGTGCCTTTTCTGACGCAGCGGCAGAACAAAAGACTCGCCATGGTGTTGGTGCGGCGTATATATTAAAAAAAAAAACACATATGGGCATATGGGCGATGCATCACGTTGTAAAGCCCTGCGCCATCAGGGGGCGTTCCGGCGCAAGGGAGGGCGTACCTGCGCAGGAACGAATCCTAAAAGTGGCTGAGGGAAATCTACAAGATGTCAATCAGTCATTTTTATGACAATGATGCATGACTCAAACCCTGCGCGCTTGAAGCCGACGTACGGCTTGATGCAGCATTGGGGAGATAGGGTACCCCAGAGCATTGCTGGAGCTGCGCCATCGTTGGCACGCAACTCCAGCAATGCGCTGCCTTTACGGCACAGATGCGTAAGGCTTCTGTGACGTTTTGGGCCAATGGGTGGTGGTGGCATGGCACACAATTACTGCCGCATCCCTGCTACTTTGCAGGGATGCGCCGGTAATTGAAAATATGACCCTTACTGTCTAGCATTACGCAGTTCTTTTCTTTACAGTACACTGATACATAATTTCTCAGGCCAATGAAATGCTTCTGAACACAACATACAAAACAAAGAAGCATAGTAGCAAGCAAGGCTACTGAGAAGGAGAGCAGTGCACCTGAAAATGAAATGCATAGAAGATTTTGAAATATAATTTACCTCAATGTAATCGGCAGCATTATTGCTCTTGGTAAAGAACAAAGATTTGCAAATAACAGAGCAGGATAAAACAGAGTAGTAAATGTACTACTACTACTACTCACCAAGCCCGGGGACCTCTACGCCGAGCGCGTCCAGCAAGTCCCGCTCCCGGTCCATGACATCGGTCCAGCGGTGGGTGGCCTGGTTATATGTGCGCCGGACCCCAGAGATCTTGTACATGGCCCGGCACACCTTCTCCCACCGCTGGCGGCGCTCCCGGATGCCATAGCCGGTCGCGATCTTGCCGCCTCCCAGGATCGTCTTGGGGAGGCGGCGCTGGACATGGAAGATCAGTGCCGCCACTTCCTCCGCGCTAAAGATCTCCCTCGGGACCACTTGCTCCCCCCTTAAACGCCTGCACGGGAGCCGGGCACGGGGTGCGGGACCCTTCCCCTTCTCAGGGTGCTTCCCGGCTCCCTTTACCATGGTCTGGGCAGAAATAAACTTAAATGATAAAGAAGAAATAGAATAGTGAAGAAGAAAATAAAAGAGTTTAAAAAAGTAGTTTAAAAGTAACTAAAAGCTGCAGAAAACACAAAAATATAGAGCTAGAAAAATAGAGGGTTAGATAATAAGTAAAATTAGATCAAAAAAACTTCAAACAAGCAAAGGATGGCAGAGATTGAGAGAGGATAGAGAAAGCATGCCCAGAACCATAGCAATGAATGAGAAACAAGATGGCCGCGCCCGTTCACGACCGCGTGGGTAAGTTCGCGCGAGATTTTCCTTGCGAGTACGCGCGAACTTGTACTCGCGAGCAGCACACTTTGCGAGATTACACATAGCGGGCGGAAACGGAATTACGTCACGCCAACAAGATGGCCGCGCCCGTGTACGACCGATAGGGTAACTTGGCAAACGAATAGCTAGAAGCGCCTCGCGAACACGCGCAAGATCACGCGAACATACACGTCGCAACAAAAACAATTTTGTATTCGCACGTATTCGCGGCTTCCGAAATCGATCTCGCACGGATTCGCGCCCCAAATAACGCGCGAAATTGCAAAAAAAACGATTTTAGCTAAAATGAAAGCAATGAGCAGGTGCAAAAGTTCAAACTTAACATTAGTAACATTCAAGGTAGTGCTTCCTGATGGGCCCCTCCAGAGTTTGCAACAATTCTATGACCCTGCTATGACCCAAACAGCAGGCTCATAGAATAGCACCATAAAGGTCCTGTAAAAAAAAAATTTCACTGCAACAAAAAGCAAATTACAGATAAGGAAGGAAGCAGGTGCCAGCCAGACTGGAACTTTCAAAATTACTGACACATTAATGAAACACAAATTAATTGATGGCAGTTGAAGAAGGGCAGGTGTGCTAGCTTTTTTCAACCACCATAATCTACAGTAATAAATAAACCTAATAGGTGCCTGTGAGGATGTACTAGAGGGTGGCATGGGTGTCCCAGAGGGTGGCAGTGGTGAAACAGAGGGTGCTGTGAACCTGTGATGATAAACCAGACGTAGAAACAACATAGTCGCGGCCGTTGCAAGCCGAAAAGTAAGTTCGCAATTGCGAACTTGTCCCAAAATCGGCGCGAACACGCGCCAACACAAAAAACGGAAAAATCCGCAAGTCCGCTAGAGTTCGCGGATCTTCGCGGATTGCGAATCCGTAAATACGCAAGTTCGCGGATTGCCAATCCGCAAAATCCGCCCATGCTTAATTCTTTGACTGTAAGAGTTTGCTGTTTACGTTGGTTAATTTTTGCTAAGTCATCATTATCTCTCTAACTTATGCTGTTTCATTTGTGTACAGGAATTTTTTAGAAATTATAGAGGTGTATTATGATATGGCTGTTGGCGTGATGGCCATTTCGGATGCATTTTTGTGACTGTTGTATCTATTTGCACTCTATTATATGCATTTGCACAGGTGTATTATGATGAGGTCAGTCGGACGCCATGGAGGGAGTAACGGTAGGGCAGGGAGGGACGGAGGGGGAGGTGTAGGGTGGAGAGATCTAAAATGTGGTGTATCGAGAAATGCAGGAAAGTATATAATTTAATTAATCAAATAAATTTTTTAGTGTACACAGCATCGCATTTTGGAATGCAGTGCACACTGCAAAATTTATTTAAATAATTAAATTATGTATTTACTACAAATTATCTGTATCCTGGTTTTTAGGTCCCTCCAGCAAAGATCTTTCCCTCCTCGTCTTCCTGCCCCACCATAATTCCCTCCACGAGTCGCGGCTGATTGTGGTTTCATATGATTATGATGAATGTTTTACATTAGATGAAATTTATATGATGAGTATGCTGTTAAAGGTAAAAGCAACTGTCTCTGTGGGAAGTAGCAATCGGTTTAGTGAATGTTTAATTGGTATATTGTGAGTCATTCCTTCATTTTGCATACAGTTTGAATCACAGTTTGTAGTGGTGAAGTTAGAAATTAGATCTCTACAATAAAATTAGAAAGTGTATAAATAGTTCTACAGCACGAAATGCAGAAAGCAAATTTCACAGTGAAATGTGTTTTTACAGCACAATTTCAATTTAAGAAATTAAATAGGAAACTGTTAATGTATAGGATGAAAGTATCTTTTTTTTATAAAATAAAGAGGAAGGTCTTATATTAATCACTGTAGTTAATGTCTTTAAAAGTATGAAAATGTATGTAGTTGAAAGATCACTCAAGATAATCATTGGTTAACTAATCATAAATAATATATAATTTAGTCTTTATATTTTTTTAAAAGGACACAGAAGATAGAAAAATAAAAAAAATATGGAAGATTACTGTGAAAATAAGAATGTCCATTTTGAAATGGCAAAAGAAGTCCTTGAAGAATTAATTGAAGGACTATTTGAGGATGAAAATTCAACCGAAAATGAGGACTTTTTGGACTGCAGTTTTGATACTGCATACTTAGAGATGGTGGAAGAAGAGAATTTGCAAGAGCAAAATAATAATGAAGTATCAGATGAAATTATGCTAAATGTGCTTCTGGAATATGAATTATTAAATCAATAAAATTATTTTTGTTTAAAAAAAAAATTTGTAAATATTATTGTTGTACTGTTAATCAGTATTCTCTTTTTTAAGAATGACAGTAAAAGTTGTGATGAGGTGCATAAAAGATTAAAGTTAAAAAAATAAAAAGCATTAGGAACACCGACAGTTAGAATAGTACTTATATGTCTGAAAAATTACATTCATAGAATACATGTGTAAGGATAACATAGATATGGAGTGTCACAAATTTAGAAACAATATTCAGTGTAGGATTTCCTACTCTGACCAGAGACTGTTTCTTTGTCTTTAATCAATTTATAAAATCAAGCTTTGGTTATAATTTGTATGTTATATGGTAGTAGGGGTCTATAATATTTTTTAACTTTTTTCCAAACAGATTTTCATTTATATCAGAAACATCAATCACTATGCCGACGAGAAATGAAAAAAGAAAGCTGTATAAAAAGACATACCATTTGAAGAGAAAAGAGGGACAAGATTTACCTAATCAACAAAGGACGGAGAAAAATAAGAGTGCTCCTGGTAAGAGCAGCAAGGAATTTTTAAAAAAATTGTGTCAGAGGAAAAGTCAATTGGATAATGTTGAAAAGGAAAAACAGTTTTCAGGATCTTCAAGGAGAAATGGACAAAAAAAAAATTGTGTCTGAAAAGAGTGGTGAGGAAAATATGTACAGTAAAAGACGTACAAATCAGTTTGCGGGAATAAGGAAACGTATGTTTCATAAGAGAGTTGTTATGAATTTATTACAAAAGGAAAAAGTTTCTAAAAGGAAATCTGCTTTTTATAAGAAAAAAAAATATATAGAGGAAGTTGTGGATGATGCGTTCGAGACGAAAAAAAATTTGTTTATTTTAGTGCTTAAAAGAATAAATACACTAAATAAGGCAATCAGAGTTTTAAAAGCTAAGAGTAAATGGAAGAGACACATAAATAGAACTAATTTTTGTAAAATCTTTTCTGGTAAATGGATGCATACTTCAAAATCTGAGCCATTTTTTAACGAAGAGAGTTACTTTCAAAGTAACGATTTGTTGCATGCAGTTGACACCAGTGGTCGAGCGTATGAAGTGAAGGATGGCTGTCCTATTGAGAAAGAGAAAATTGAGGTCAGAAATACAGAAGGGGAAATAGGTGGAGAAGTTTTACAGGGACGTGTTCATGCTCCTGTTTATAGTTGGAATTGTAGCAGTATTTGCAGTGTACGACAGGATTCAATTGATTTCTGTCGCAATTTCTTACGTAAGTACACTAAGGAAAGTTTAAAAAAAAATTGTAATGTTGCAAGAATTAGATCGTTGCAGAGTGAGACAAAAAATAGGTTTGCAAGGCCATTCTTTGGCTTGTCTTTCAAAAAAAATATGCCAGAGTGTTTTTCATCACTTTAGGATGTTAGCAGTGCATCATACCAAAATGAGAAAATTAGTTAGAAATATGTATTATGCAAAAAGTCCAGCACTTAAACTGAAAGAGTTAAATAGTGCTCTTTTGCATGGATGTGTATTAGATGTGAAGAATATTTGTGCAGAAATTGAGGTAAGTTATTTTGGTCGAGATGAAGAGAATGTAGAAACTGATATAGTTATAGAAGGAAATGTGTTAGAAAATGTTGGACATTTTAATACTGAAGAATGTGAACAGGAAATAACAAAATTTAAGGTCATTGCAGGTGAAAAACCAAATTTAACTTGTGTGTGTTGTCGACGCATTCATTACAAAAGTCAAAGTAGGTTAGTTGATTTATATTTAAAAAGTGAAGATGAAGATAATACTCAGGAGAGAGTTTGCAACTTATTTGCTGGTAGAAAACTATTTTGATTTGGGTTTTGAGCAACGTATTTGTAAATATTGTTATAATAAATTAAATGAAAATAAAATGCCTGCTAGAGCTGTTCATAATAATCTTGAGTTGATAAATATTCCATCGGAACTGAAGGATTTAAATACTTATGAGACTATTTTGATTCAATGTGTACATCCTTTTCAGGCTATTGTTCGTATGGAGCCTAAGACTGGGAAATTAAATCCTACAGATTTACAAAGAGGATTAAAGGGTAGAGTTGTATATTTGCCACTTGATTAAAAAAAAAATATGGAGACAATTGGTATTGAAAATGTAGAAGAGGAACCTCTTGTTATTCTAGTTAATGGTGTACCTACAAAGAGTAAGACAATCTGGCAAGATTTAGTGGATGTTAGGAAAGTGAAAAAGGCAACGTTGTATTTAGTCAAAAATAATAAATACTATAAAAATGTGTATGTAGAACAAGAAGATGTAAGTGATTTCTCTATTGGACAAATTTAAAAAGTCGACATGTCCAGAAGTGAAGAAATTTATGAACATTACAGTGTTCATCCACTGCATTCCAAAGAAGCAATGGGGAATGCAATTGAGTTATTTCAGATGAAAAAAGCAGAAGGAAGTCCTATTAGTGTGTGGGAAAAAAGTTTGGAAGGTCGTTGTTTCCCACACTTATTCCCAACAGGTGAAGGTGCGTGATATGATGATCGACCTATGCAGATTCCTGCATCTGAGTACCGGACAACAAGATTATATGCAGAAGATCCCAGATTTCGTCAATGTAATCCATATTTGTTTCATCTTCTGTTTGAGAGTGACTTATCTGGTCTTTCTTATGCAGTAAACCATGTCTTAAAAAGTGAAGTGCATCTGCAAAATGTTTCAGCAACGGATTTTATGGATAAAGTGCAACAGAAAGATAGTGTTTTGGATTCTCATCTAATTAATTTATTGGCATGTCAGCGTGGTACTAATGAATATTGGTACCGTCGTCATGGAGATTTAAAATGCATGCTACGAAACTTGGGAGCACCAACATGGTTTGTAACTCTAAGCTGTGCAGAGTACGCCTGGAAAGATTTATTGGAATATCTTCGAGAGGCAAATGTAAATATTGAAAATATAAACTACAAGACACCAGGAGAATTGTGTTCGTTGGATCCGGTTAATGTTTGCAGATATTTTAATCATCGATTTGAAGCAATGATGTCGTTTCTTACAAACAAGAAGAATCCACCGCTTGGTGAAGTTTTGGATTTTTTTCTGGAGAAAAGAGTATCAAGCTAGAGGTGCTCCACATATTCATATGTTACTATGGATCAAAGATGCTCCTAAATTTGGAAAAGACTCCGATGACACTGTACTGTCTTTCATTGAGGAATATGCCACTTGTGACATACCTAACAGTACAACTGATAAAGACTTAAGAGGAAAAGTGTTACGATTTCAAAGACATCGTTATGGAAAATATTGTCTGTGAAAATTAAAATCAAAGGATAAGTTCTATACAAAATGTCGTTTTGGATTTGCACGACCAGTGCTTTCAAGAGGAAGAGTGAACAATTTGATGTCCTCTTTGCGACACAATATCACAAGAAGATCACCCAAAAATACATACAATTTAAGAGGAGGAGAAGAGTCCAAATATATAAATGACTACAACCCTGTCATTTTGTCCATGTGGAATGCTAACATGGATATACAATATGTTGCAGACAACTCTATTGCTGTGGCTCGATATGTAACGTCTTACATCACGAAATCTGAAAAGACAGAACTGAAGGAGATGTGGGAAGATATTTCTCATGAAAAGAGCCTAAGCAAGAAATTGTATACATACAGTTTGAAGATGTTATCACATCGAGAAATTGGAGCATATGAATGCTGTGATCGATTATCATCAGCAAGTCTTTATGCAAAATCTCGAAGTATCCTGTGGGTGAGTTTAGGTCTAGCAGGAACACGAAACCGTGTTTTGAAAACTGTGCAAGAAATTGAATATTTAGCACAGAAAGAACCAAACAGTACAGACATTCTGAAAACAAATATGTTGGATACATACTATCCAAATAGAAGTACTCTGCTTGAAAATATTTGTCTGTATGAAGTCCTTGAAAAATACACTTTTAAAAGGAATATTAGAGAGAATGTTGAAAAAGGTATGTATGCTGTAATTGGACAGGACGGATGTCTGGTGAAACAAACAAAAGGACATTTGATTAATCACCGAAAACTGAGTTGCGAAAATCCAGACAAAAGAGAATTTTACTATTTAGCTCTTTTGCAACTCTTTAAACCATGGCGTACTGAAGAGGAACTACTTGGAGACTTTGTAAGTTATGAAGATTCTTTTAACGCATCTAAAAGTAGTATAGAATGTCCTGCTTTTAGTAATTATCTCAAAATGTTGAACGACGAAATAGAGCAAGAAGCAACAATTGCAGCAGAGATTGCTAGAGAAAGTTCACAAGACACTCAAAGTTCAGCATCGTTGAGTCAGGATCCACTGGGAGAACCAATTATCCGAAATGAAGCAGCCACTGCCATGGATGAGGTGGAAAGAGCAATGCAGCAAGGTCAAGAGGATATAATAAACTTAGAAGAATTGGAGAAGGAATTTAATCTTGAGCAAAGACAGATATATGATGAAGTGACAGAGCACATTGAGCATGGTTTTCGTCATGAGAAAAAAGAATGCTCATGTATGTCATTTCAACCTATTCGACTATATGTAAGTGGAGAAGCTGGGACAGGGAAAAGTTTTCTTATAAAAGGAATTACTACATATCTACAGCAAAAAACTCAGTCACCATTGTCTTGTGTTGTGACAGCTCCAACTGGATTGGCAGCACATAATATTAAAGGTATTACTTTACATCGTTTACTGATGCTGCCAGTTGAACATGAAAACAAATTACAATATCACAAGCTATCTGGAGACGCTTGTTATGAAGTTTCGAGAGTTCTTAAAGAAATGAAAGTTCTTATTATTGATGAGGTAAGCATGGTATCCAATTTAATGCTTGCTTTTGTACATTTAAGAATGCAGCAGATACTTAAAACTGACTATGATGTTTTATTTGGAGGGAAACATAGTTTTTGGAGATCTACTGCAACTAACTCCTGTAAAAGGACAATCTGTATTTGAAACTGTGACAAAATAAGACACCAGAAAGTGCCTTGGCAGTATTGGAAATGTTAATATATGGTCACATTTCAAATATACTGAACTGATTCAAAATATGAGACAGGCAAAGGATACTAAATATGGAAATATTCTTCAAGATATAAGGATTGGAAGATTAACTGAAGATGCAAAAGAAACTCTACAAACTCGATTACTTTGTAAGTTGTTTCCCAATGAAGATAATGTACCTGAGAAAATATATAGTAAAGAGGTAAAAGATAAGTCAGTTATATGCTTGATGCCAACTCTAAAAGAATGCTCAGTGTTCAATGAGAAAATGTTGTAGTTGGAAAATCAAGAAATTAAGAAACTGGAAGCAAAAGATAAAATAGAGCATGAAGGAAGTACTATTGTTTTGTCTGATAAATTAAAGTTAAAATTGGATAGTCTACAGACATCTATATCTAAAACTGCTGGTTTAGAGAAGAATCTGTATGTATGTTTAAATTGTCGGATTATTTTACGGAGAAATTTACTTGTAGAAAGAGGTCTGGTGAACGGAGCAATGGGTAATGTTGTTAGTTTTGTAAATTACCCAAATGATGAGATTGAATTTTTACGAATAAAATTTGATGGAATTGAGGAAGTTCAACAAATCAGTCGTTGCTCAAGTCGTTTTTTACTTGTAAAAGACTTGTATGTCCGTCGGAAACAATTTCCAATTTGTTTGGCATATGCAGTGACTATTCACAAATCGCAAGGTTTAAGTGTAGATTGTGCTTTGGTAAATATTGGAAATAGTGTATTCAAAGAGGGTATGGGATATGTTGCTTTATCACGAGTTAGAACTTTATCTGGGCTTTATCTAATTGATTTTGATGAGACAAAGATCAGTGCAGATTTAAAATGTGTAAAGGAGTATAATAGGTTAAGAAGAGAATATGCCCCAAGTTTACCTCAATATCCTTTAATTAAAAAGAGTATAGTTGGTCAGAAAAGGACAAATGAGGAACAATGTACTGAAGTAGTAGAGAAACGAAGAAAAAAAGATGAGACTGTCATTGATAAGAGTAAGAAAAAGGTTAGTACTACAGAGATTGTTGGATTTAAATTTGAAAATAGGTCTGGTGTCAACTGCTATGCAAATGTAGTGGTTAATGTGTTTTTTTTTTCTAAAAAGTTTACAGCAACAGATTAGAGAAAATCAAGAGCAAACATGTTGTTCTTCTTTAAATTCTGTGTTTGAAAAATGTACCAGTGGTAATAGTGAAGTAGCAAGTGTTTCAGAAGTAAGGAATGTTTTAGACATATGTGCAGAACTAAATCAATTTTCTCAGAATATTCAGCAAGATTGTCAGGAATTTATTATGTATATGCTTACAGTTTTGGAAGAAGAAGGTGTAGGTATTGATAGTCTTTTTGGCCTTTCTTATAAATGGGAACATATTTGCCATAATTGCTCATTTACAAGTAGTACTGACATACATACAGAAAGATTTATATATTTAACATTACCAGATTGTAAAACAGTGTCCTTTAATAAACTAGTTAAAGATGCGTATCAGAACATGGTCTGTTCTCAATGTAATTCAGAAATGTTATCTACCTTATTTATCCATAGATATGGACAGTATGTTATTTTAATGCTTCAACGATGCAGAGCTGATGGAAGTAAATTGTCAACTTTAATAAAAAATTATGTGGCTTCTCAAATATCTATTTCTAGAAGAACATTTGTCACTGTAGCAATTATTTTTCATGAAGGGTCATCTATATCATCAGGACATTACATCGCTTATTTGAAGTGTCCAACTGGTTGGACGCTGTGCAATGATAGTCAATTAAGTTTTAAGAAACGTTTGCCTTCTGACTTAAGAAATTCTTATCTGATATTTTTGCAACCAAAATTTCAGTGAAATTACTTGGTGGAGTCAGAGTAATACTGTAAAGATATGAAAATATGTTCTTTAGAAATATGATGTGATTAAGGGTGTTCAAATATAGAAATGAAACTTTTATGTGCCAAAGTGATAGCATCAGGTAAGGTTTCCTTAATGTTTCTGCTACAGGACATGTTGGAATTAACTTATACTATTTGGCCACGCGGAAAACAATGAGATATGAAAATGTTGACTTAAGATAAATGTTTTTAGAGTATACTTACTTGGAAGTTTGTTGAGAGGTATTCAAAAAAAACAAATTAACTCATACCATTTGGCCTTGCGGAAATGTATGAGATATCTAAATGTGGACTTGAGATAAATGTTTCTAGAACATACTTACTCGCGAGTTTGTTGAGAGGTACTCAAAAAATAACGACTTATCTCATAGTATTTGGCCATGCGGAAAAAAATGAGATATCAAAATGTTGACTTGAGATAAATGTTTTAAGAACATAGTTGCATGGTTATTTGTGGAGCGGTATTTAAAAGTAACTGGTATACTTTAGTTAGTTTATAATTGTGGAATATGTGCTGTGCTTACTCAAGAAATTGCGAATTAGAGAAAAACATTTAAGACATGTTTTTTTCTAGGTATTTATAGTATGTATAGAGATCTTGTACGGGTTTTTTAAATACAATCATTTTGATTGTGTTTTTTTCCCCGCTGTCACATGATGATTACTATTGAAATCACTGTTTATAGTGAAAATCAATTTATCTGAGGACAGCAAAAATAAACCAGTAAATATGTTGTTTAAGTTATTTTGTTACATTGGATTTAGAAGTATGTATTATAACAGATTTCTTTATTGTCTTCCACAGATATTACATTTTTAAGGTAAGAACAATTAATCATATCTGAGTGTTTCGTGTATCTGTCTCTTATCCTTATTTTTTTCATTCTCTTCCTTTGTTAATGGTGTTTAGATATGGTTATTCTCTTTAACTCATGCTTTTACTTTTACATCTTTTTTGTTAGTATTCTATTCAGTCTTTCTTACTCTTCAGTTTCTTACTTACGTTGCTTTATAGAGAGTCACCTTTATTGATCCATTATCACCTTTGTTTCCTGAATCTTAACTTCTTTGTCTTACTGTACCTTACAATTTGTTCCTTTAGTTTGTTTCCTTTATTTATGTTCAATTTCCAATCTAAAATCTATAGTTTAGTTTTCTCACCCTACTTCATTTCTGTCTATCTGTCTCTCTTATACTCCATGTCTGTTTGTATTCCATTCATGTTCTGTTACTCTACCTTTTTGACTCTTTTTCTCTTAGTATTCTTTCTACATGTTATCTAGTTCTTTAAGACATTTAGGTACTCTTAGTCTGTTTATTTGATAGACTGTTTGTTTCGTGTATTATCACTGATCATACTGTCATTTTGTCTGTCACTTCACTTTCCTTTAGACAGTCATTCTTTGAGTGCTTTTATTTCTTACAAAATATTCTGTCTCGGTCTCTTTCTGTCCCTCAGTCTTCTTTTCTTTCACTTTCTGCTTCAATCACTTCTACTTTGTTTTGTTTTATGAAATAACACTATAACCATATTTTTACTTTTCTTTCACAGATAGCATGTTTTTCAAATATTTGAAGTTTTTCTTTATTACTATTTCTTAGGTAAGTATAAATAATAAAAACACTTTTTCAACCCTGTGTTATTTCTTTGAGTATCCTGGTCATACTAGTGTTGTGTTTTATGTGAGCATTTCCATGGAGGATTGGCTGCACGGTCACAAGGAGCCTCTTAAAAATTAATATAAGAAATCAGCAACATTTCAGTCTGTCAGTTCACTAATGTGGATGTGTGAAAATATTGCAGGTAAATGATATGTGTTACAGAACTTTTGAGCATATTATCAAGGGAGTTTTATTCTGCATTTTTTATTTTAAAAGGCATTATAGTGCAGATAAAATTGTCTCTCTAGTATGTAGCAGATGCTAACACCAGTTAGTGATAACTAATAACAGATAATAACTATATTGGGATTTGCTTTGTTTGTCTGTGAAATTTAATATAATTGACATAAAAGTTAACATTGCATGATGTTAGTGATTGGAAACAGTTTCTAACATTGCTATCTGTTTTTACCCACTTTGGAACATATTTGTGCCATATTCGAAAATGTACAAAATCGAATAGCTGCCCCTGAGTAGTTCTTAGGTATATCATTTAATGGTCGGTTTATAAATTGACTAAGACAAACAGCTTTGTAATGGATGAATATTGTTGACTTCACAATAATATTTATTTATTTGGACAGATTTTTTTTCACTTAGGATAGTGGTTCGCATAGAATGTTCACCTGTGGGTTTCTTGACCTACTCAGCAGTTTACAGTGGTTACACACCATTTTATCTAACGGTTGGTAGGTGGTATGTACGTCCTGTTACCTTTCTTAAATTAATTGGGACATTTTCTATCACTCATTCAATCATTTGTTCACTGATCCAGTCATCCGTTCTCTTAACTATCCACCCTTTTACTTTACTGATGTATTTATGTTTTTGTCCATATACCCCCTGTCGTTTACTAATTAATCTTTGTAATCACCCTTTCAGTTAACCATTCTTTCACCTTTTCACATATCAATTTATCTATCCACCCATTTATTTGACCATCATCTACACTTTCAATTATTTATCTATGTATCCTTTCAAACATCCATTCACTAAATTACTGATGCATCACGTGCTCTTTTACTCATGCATCCATCCTTTAACATATCTATCCATCCTTCTAGCCATTCAAGCAGCCTTTTAGGCATATAAACATCAATTTATCTTTTCTGACATCTATACTTGCTCTCATTCATTAATTCATCCATGTTTTCTGTGATTATATAACTATTCTCTTTTCATTCATCCTTTCACTAATCAATCTAGTCATTTAGACATTCCAAACTTATTTGCTCACCCACCATTGTAATTTATGACCTGACTCTTTCTCTGTAGAGTTGTAGGAAGACGAGGCTTGTAAAGAACAACCTACAGCAAAGGGTGGGGTGCGGTGGGTGAGAGTTTACAATATCTCCTTACATAGGCAGACTGAAAACGTAGAAGTTATCAGTTATACATGATGTTGAGTAACAGCATGTGAGGTTACCTTTAAATGTTGTTCTTTCCATGGCTTTAAGCAGGGTCGGATTGGGATCACAATTCGGCCCGGGCACTGATGAAAAAAGTGGCCCACATTCAAGAGGCGTGGCCCATATTTAATGGGTGTGGCTCACATTCAAGGGGCGTGCCCTTTCATAAAACACCATTTACAAGGAATGAAAGTGGGAGGATACTGTTCTTGCACAGGACACAGGGCCAAGGTGCCAATGGCGTACATGCTGAGCAACTAAAAAAATAGCAAGGCCCCTTTCTGTCACAAAATTATTCCAGCCCTCCAGCACAGGAGCACCTGAAAAGCAGCAAAGCCGCTGCTATTAGTAACCTTAGTCCTTCACAGGCCTTCAGCTCAGGAGCACTTGAACAGAGGTAAGGCCCTGCAATTAGTAAATTAATCAGCCCTCCAGGCCTCGGGAAAATGTCCTGGCAGGGGAGCACAAAACACAGCCAGGTAGCCAGGGGGAGGTTGAGGTGAAGCTGGTGCATGGGAAGTGCACTCCCAGTGTGTTCTGGCAGTTTGAGTGTTTACCATTTACTGTAGTATTACTGTTGTACCTGTGTATGCTACTCTTTTGTAACTTGCACACATCACTTTTCTGTGGTATCACACTGTATGCTACCTCTCACTTTTGTTTGCTTTAGATACTTGCTGCATGGGCTGCATGGGGCCCAGGCGGGCCGAGGTGAAAATGGCTCAAAGGCCTGAGAAACACCTGGCCCCCAGGGAGGCCGATTCTTGCAAACAATCACCCCTCCCCAGCCCAGCCTTAGCTTCATTGCTTGGCAGGCCAGGGGTGTCTGGCCGCACAGCGAGGCTGCTTTTATTTTCTCTGTCTGTCTCCGTGCACTCTGTGGGACGGTTTTTTTTCCTCCCCTTTCCAAGTCCACTCTCTGTGGTTTGGGACAGGGGAGAAAAAAACGGCCCACAGAGGGCACTGAGCCCTTTGGCCCATGCCCGAATGTCCGCCTTGCCAATCCGCCTCTGACTTTAAGCACTGTTTAAAAAAAGGGAGGAGTCTTTTCAAAGGATGTGTTGGATGTTATTCTGTGGGCAGATTAAAGCACCTAAACTACAAATATGCGTGTAGTATAGTGTGGTGCTCGACTGGAGGTATGTTGTATGTCTGATTGCATGCAGATATGTAGATCAGCAAATACCTTCACACAAACAACAAGCAAAGACTATTGGCTTTGAAAATAGGTGCTACTTCCTTTAAGTACAAAAGCAGTAACCATGGTATTGTTGAATATGTTAATGAAAATACTGCTGTTTAAAATTCATGAGACAATGAAAGAACGTTAATCTGATTTCTTAATTTTCTTTCATAGCCTTTTTTAAAGAAACTGTTTCATAATATGCCATGCTGGTGGTTTTACTTTTTTTATGTAAGACAATGTCTTCTGTTCATTGAGGCAGGAAGCTCCTTTGAGAATTCCAATGGGCGGGTTGGGTGCTCCTGCTGCAGTAAAATTCAAGGCCGTTTCAGCAGGGTCTGTCAGCGTTATCACAGGGGAGGAGCGCGCAGCTCTCTGAGATGGATACAGTTACACATAACAGGGTAGTGACGTCTGTGGAATTTACGGACGATTAGGCAACCTAGTGTGCTCCGTGCCCTTGGTACCTCATTACGGCGGACTGGGGAGCCGCGGTGTACAGTTTGGGAATCACTAGTTTTAGAATTAAACTTTGATAATTCTATCACTCCTAAGAGTTAAAATTGGCCGCTGGTCTACGAAAAAATATTGGAAGTAAGCCAACATAGTGATAATTTTTGCTAGTTGTTTACGGTTACTAGATTTCTAAACGTAAAAAACGGGACATTAAATAAAAATAGAAGAAGGACTATGATTTCACTTCTAGTGATGAGAGTGCATGTTAGCAGAGAATTACAAAAGAGGCAGTCTGAACATAATTTGAATACATATGTGATAGTACCCCTGTGACAGCCTGCGGCAGTTGACATTACCGTGTGAAAACACGCCTTGTTTTTATGCACTAATGTGTGCTTTGTAAGTAAGAGAGGGGGTTGATTTAGTTTTATTTTCCACACCTCCACGTTAACGCTGCCAAATGCTTCATCAAAGCTGCTCGTGGCACTCGTACGATAAACAAGTTTATTTAAACTGTTTTTCTAACAGCCGCCGTGTACGAGATAGTATTTTCGCCTTTAAACAGATTTTGCTTCTAGTTTAACATATGCCTACTATGCATGTCATTAACTGTGTGTGCGGCACACATGCAAATTGCTTTTAGCGCAGGCGGTGTTATGACGTTCTCATAAAGATGTTCAAGAACATTTACAAAGATTCAAACATTTTTATCGCCGCCTTCAACGGCAGGAAGTTGCCGATATAGGGGCGAAAACGGCGTCCATAATATGCTTTATAAATTGCAGTCGAACGTAATGTTAGATATAAAGGCATATAACATACGTTTCAATTTGAATTTTGAAAAACAAAGGGGCATATTATAAAGGACGGTCGATATATTTTCGCCGCTTTCATCGACAGGAAATTGCCAATAAAGCGGCGATAATGGGTTTCATAATATGCCCTATGGAAATCCTATCAAAGCCCATGTGAGATGCGAAAACATGTAGTATGGGCTACGATAGGAATTTCATACAGCATATCATCAAGTCCATTATCGCCGCTTTATCGGCAGTTTCCTGCCGATAGAAGCGGCGATATTGTATCGTCCATCCATGATAATATGGCTCATATTATGAAGGCGATTATCGGCGCTTTTGTTACTGTGTTCTGCCAATAAAAGTGACGTGAAATTATCACGTCTTCTTCATAATATGCCCTAAGTATTGCCGCATTCTTTTATTATTGTTCTAAAAATGCGGCGATACTTTAGCTTATTGATAGAGCTCTTTTTGGTACAATGAGGTAGTTCTGAAAAGAACTTTTTTTGTGAATTTTTTTTTTTTAAAGTTTTTTATTCTTTATAATTTGTAAAACTGGAACCACATTTTTGAACTTTAAAACATGAACATTTGAAGTTGTTAAAAAATTAGATGCATTCAAATCTTTTATGGTCATGAAATCTTTTTTCAATAAGAATGAGGCTCTGCTCCCTGTATACAATCAATCCTTTGCACTTGTTGCATTTTATATGCACTTTTGACATAAATGGTTTCAACTCCATATGTTCAGTCGATGGAGATGTAGGTCGTCTGGTCGATGACGTACTGGCCTCAGATGGTGGCAGTTCTGTGGCCAGAGCTCTTGTCGCTGCCTGTGCATATTGCACAGGGTGGACTTGGCTCATATGCCTCTTCATAGTATGAATTGAAAAGGTTTTTTTTTTGGTTGGATTTCCTCTTGAAAGTATGGAGCCACAAATTGTGCACGTTACTTTCGGAGCATTTACTTTTTTTTGCCCCTCAGGAAAGGTAAAAAATTGCCAAATAAAGATTCCTTTTTTTTTTTTAAAGGAAGATGAACATTTTCTTCAGATTCTGAAGAAGAATTGCGTGCGGCCGCCATTTCACCAAAGTCTCCGGAAACATGAAAAAGGTTGTTCTCTCTTCAGCGCCAAATAGATAGTGAGGGAAGTTGGTGGTTTCTGGAAAATTGCAGAATAGAAACTACTATGAACCAATAGGAAGTGTTCTTTTCAAGTCACATGATTTTACATACGCGTATTAGGACGTATACGCGGTGACGGAATCCGGACACGTACGTGAATTAGAAGTATCGGTCTAATGTAATGAAGTTTTAAAAAGTGAAAAGGAGGAAAGGTATACATTCTCAAATGTTAAATACCTTCATATGGGGTCAGAAGAACCATGCCGATAAAGTATGAAACCTTTTTTATTGTTTCAAAATACCGAGGTGCGCGCACTCGGTCGCGCACCACAGTACGTTTTTCAACATTTAGTGACAAGTCTGAAAACGGTACAATGAAGGTAAGGTAAACACTTTGTAAAGCTTTTGAGACTTACAAGGAGTCCCTAAGCAATTCTAATAGTGAAGAAAAGTTTGTAATACTATGAAAACATTTCTCGAAAATCAAAAATAAAATTATAGAATACATTAAAAAAATATTTTATATTTCGCAATTAATAAAAACAATGAAATATAATGACAAAATATAATTTAAAAACAGCTTATAGTTAGAAAATTGCCTTTAAAAAACCTATGAAATTCACTGAAAAAACCATAGGTTTTACACACGTTATAGTTAGGAAAAAGCATTTAAAAAACCTATGAAATTCACTGAGAAAACCATAGGTTTTACACACGTTATAGTTAGGAAGTAGCATTTAAAAAACCTATGAAATTTACTGAAAAAACCATAGGTTTCACACCAGTTATAGTTAGGAATTAGCATTTAGAAAACCTATTAAATTCACTGAAAAAAACATAGGTTTCACACCAGTTATAGTTAGCTGCAAAATTTTACTCGCATAAAACCATTGAAATTCCCACGTTATAGTTAGTTGGACTCACTATAACTTGCGCGTGCAATGCACTGCTGATGACGTCACATATTACATCACTCATGACATGGTCAGTGACATCACTCATGACATCACTGATGACACCATCCTTGTGACAGAGTGACAGACCTCCTTTCACTGTAATGTAACCCTTGAAACACATATTCAAAAATAGAAACTAACATTTTCAAAAAAATGGAGATACCCATATCAGTTACAACAACCAATTAAATAATTCCACCATCTATATACACATCCACTCATTCACAAACAGTTTTATATAGTCACTCATAAATATACTCACTCATCATATGTAGTGATACACCTATACATCCTGTTACACACCGACAGTCATCGAAAAGTTACTCACACACATACTCACACATGCAAATAAACTATTGAACATCCATTTATTTGCATATACAGATATACACACACTACCACCTTACTTCTAAGGAAACTTACACATACACATATACATCAATATTCACATATATTAGATTAAAACATATGTAGTTACTGATAAAGACACTAGTGAGACAGTCATTCAGTCACTAACACACACATATATACACTCATCCACCCATACAGTCCTGCACATATGCTGTCTTCAAAACACATACAAACAGAGAGTCAGTCACTCATGCATCTATGTGCTAAGTAATACCCCCACCAAACCATACAAACACTCATACTGATACTAAGAAAAACATCTAATAACCCATATACCTACACATGTAGCTACTCACCAACCCATGCAGCCACTTATACACAAAGTGAAACACTAATCCATATATTTAAATGTTTAAACATTACTCACTAATATATGTATTCACTAACATTCACTTAATAAGCGAGTTAACCAATCAATTAAAAAAAAAAAAATCCATGTAAACACTTATTTAAACATTTATTCTTCCATCAACTTTTACATATACATATATAACACATAATTATTTTTTTTAAATACACACATTCACTGGATGGTGTCATCAGTGATGTCATGAGTGATGTCACTGACCATGTCATGAGTGATGTAATATGTGACGTCATCAGCAGTGCATTGCACGCGCAAGTTATAGTGAGTCCAACTAACTATAACGTGGGAATTTCAATGGTTTTATGCGAGTAAAATTTTGCAGCTAACTATAACTTGTGTGAAACCTATGGTTTATTCAGTGAATTTAATAGGTTTTTTAAATGCTAATTCCTAACTATAACTGGTGTGAAACCTATGGTTTTTTCAGTGAATTTCATAGGTTTTTTAAATGCTACTTCCTAACTATAACGTGTGTAAAACCTATGGTTTTTTCAGTGAATTTCATAGGTTTTTTAAATGTTTTTTCCTAACTATAACGTGTGTAAAACCTATGGTTTTTTCAGTGAATATATATATACATATATATATATATTTATATATATGAATATATATATATATTCACTGAAAAAACCATAGGTTTTACACACGTTATAGTTAGGAAGTAGCATTTAAAAAACCTATGAAATTCACCGAAAAAACCATAGGTTTTACACCAGTTATAGTTACCAGGAAATTTTACTCGCATAAAACCATTGAAATTCCCACGTTATAGTTAGTTGGACTCACTATAACTTGCGCGTGCAATGCACTGCTGATGACGTCACATATTACATCACTCATGACGTGGTCAGTGACATCACTCATGACATCACTGATGACACCATCCAGTAAATGTGTGTCTTTCTGAAAAATAAATATTAGTGAGTAATGTTAAAAATTTTAAACATATGTATTAATGTTTCACTTTGTGTATAAGTGGCTGCATGGGTTGGTGAGTAGCTACATGTGTAGGTATATGGGTTATTAAATGTTTTTTTTAATATCAATATGAGTGTCTATATGTTTGGTGGGGGTGTTACTTAGCACATAGATGCATGAATGACTGACTCTCTGTTTGTATGTGTTTTGAATACAGCATATGTGCAGGACTGTATGGGTGGATGAGTGTGTATATATGTATGTTAGTGAGTGAATCACTGTCTCACTAGTGTCTTTATCTGTAACTACATATGTTTTAATCTAGTATATGTGAATTTAAGATGTATATAAGTGAGTATATGTGAGAGTGAGGGATTGTAGGAGTTCCTGTTTAAATAAGTATGTGTTTCTATAAGTGATTGTTTAAGAGAGTAAGTGTGTGTAAGTTTCCTTAGAAGTAAAGTGGTAGTGTGTGTATAGCTGTATATGCAAATAAATGGATGTTTAATAGTTTATTTGCATGTGTGAGTATGTGTCAGAGTATCTTTTGGATGACTGTCGTTGTGTAACAGGATATATAGGTGTATCACTATATATGATGAGTGAGTATATGTATGAGTGACTACATAGAACTGTTGGTGAAAGAGTGGATGTGTATATAGATGGTGGATTTACTGAATTGGTTGTTGTAACTGGTATGGGTATCTCCATTTTTTTGAAAATTTTAGTTTCTATTTTTGAATATGTGTTTCAAGGGTTACATTACAGTGAAAAGAGGTCTGTCACTCTGTCGCAAGGATGGTGTCATCAGTGATGTCATGAGTGATGTCACTGACCACGTCATGAGTGATGTAATATGTGACGTCATTAGCAGTGCATTGCACGCGCAAGTTATAGTGAGTCCAACTAACTATAACGTGGGAATTTCAATGGTTTTATGCGAGTAAAATTTCCTGGTAACTATAACTGGTGTAAAACCTATGGTTTTTTTCGGTGAATTTCATAGGTTTTTTAAATGCTACTTCCTAACTATAAAGTGTGTAAAACCTATGGTTTTTTCAGTGCATTTCATAGGTTTTTTAAATGCTACTTCCTAACTATTACGTGTGTAAAACCTATGGTTTTTTCAGTGAATTTCATAGGTTTTTTAAAGGCTACTCCTTAACTATAAACTGTTTATAAGTTATATTTTTTCATTATATTTCTTAGCTTTTATTAATTGCGAAATATAAAATAGTTTTTTAATGTATTCTATAGTTTTGTTATAGATTTTCAAGAAATGCTTTCATAGTATTATAAAGTTTTTTTCACTGTCAGAATTGCTTCGGAACTCCTTGCAAGTCTCAAAAGCTTTACAAAGTCTTTACCTTACGTTCATTTCACCGTTTACAGACTTGTCAGATGTTAAAAAACGTTCCGAGGTGCGCGACAGAGTGCGCGCACCCCGGTGTTTTGAAACAATTAAAAAAGTTTGATACTTTATCGGCATTGTTCTTGTGACGCCATATGAAGGTATTTAATATTTGAGAATGTATACCTTTCCTCATTTTCACATTTTAAAACTTCATTAAATTAAACCGATACTTCTAATTCACTTACGTGTCCGGATTCCGTCACCGCGTATACGTCCTAATACGCGCATGTCAAATCATGTGACTTGAAAAGAACACTTCCTATTGGTTCATAGTAGTTTCTATTCCGCAATTTTCCAGAAACCACCAACTTCCCTCACTATCTATTTGGCGCTGAAGAGAGAACAACCTTTTTCATATTTCCAGACACTTTGCTGAAATTCTTCGGAATCTGAAGGAAATGGTTATCTTCCTTTAAAAAAAAAAAAAAAAAAAAAGGAATCTTTTATTTGGCAATTTTTTACCTTTCCTGAGGGGCAAAAAAAAGTAAATGCTCCGAAAGTAACGTGCACAATTTGTGGCTCCGTACTTTCCAGAGGAAATCCAACCAAAAAATATTCTTTTTCAATTCATACTATGAAGAGGCATATGAGCCAAGTCCACCCTGTTCAATATGCAAAAGCAGCGACAAGAGATCTGGCCACACAACTGCCACCATCTCAGGCCAGTACTTCATCGACCAGACGACCTACATCTGCATCGCTTGAACAGATGGAGTTGAAACCATTTTAAAACCTATGTTTTTTCGGTGAATTTCATAGGTTTTTTAAATGCTACTTCCTAACTATAACGTGTGTAATATAAACGAAGTGCATATAAAATGCAACAAGTGCGAAGGATTAATTGTGTACGGAGAGCAAAGCGTCATTCTTATTGAAAGAAGATTTAATCAGCATAAAATGTTCGAATGCATCTAATTTTTTTACAACTTCAAATGTTCCTGTTTTACAGTTTAAAAATTTGGTTCCTGTTTCACAAATTTTAAAGAATGAAAAACTTTTTTAAAAAAAACAGTTCTTTTCAGAACTACCTCATTGTACCAAAAAGAGCTCTATTCATAAGCTAAATTATTGCCGCATTTTAGGAACAATAATTAAAGAATGCGGCAAAACTTGGGACATATTATGAAGACGTGATAATTTCACTTCGCTTTAATCGGCATAACGCTGTTAAACAAGCGCCGATAATCGCCTTCATAATATGAGCCATATTATCAAGGATGGACGATACAATATCGCCGCTTCTATCGACAGGAAACTGACGATAAACCGGCGATAATGGACTTGATAATATGCTGTATGAAATTCCTAGCGTAGCCCATATTACATGTTTTCGCATCTTACATGGGCTTTCATAGGATTTCCATGGAGCAAATTATGAAACCCATTATCGCCGCTTTATCGCCAATTTCCTGTTGATAAAAGCGGCTTAAATGTATCGACTGTCCATTATAATATGCCCCTATGTTTTTCAAAATTCAAAATAAAACGTATGTTATATGCCTTTATATCTAACATGACGTTCCACTGCAATTTATAAAGCATATTATGGACGCCGTTTTCGCCTCTATATCGGCAACTTCCTGCCGTTCAAGGCAGCGTTAAACTCTTTTGAATCTTTCTAAATATTCGTCAACATCTTTATAAGAATGTGATAACACCGCCTGCGGTAAAAGCACTTTGCATTTGTGCCGCACAGACAGTTAATGACATGCATAGTAGGGGTATGTTAAACTACAAGCAAAACCTGTTTAAAGGCGAAAATACTATCTCGTACACGACTCCTGTTAGGAAAACAGTTTAAATAAACTTCTTTATAGTACCAGTGCCATGGGCAGCTGTGATGAAGCGTTTGGCAGCATTAACGTGGAGGTGTGGTAAATAAAACTAAATCAACCTCCTCTCGTATTTACAAAGCATACATTAGTGCATAAAAGCAACGCTTGTTTTCACGCGGCAATATTAAGTGCCGCAGACTGTTACAGGGGTACTATCACATATGTATTCAAATTACGTTAAGACTGCCTCTTTTGTAATTCTCTGCTAACATGCACTTTCATGACTAGAAGTGAAATCATAGTCCTTCTTCTATTTTCATTTTATGTCCCGTTTTTTGCCTTTAGCAATCTACTTACTGTATACAACTAGTAAAAAATATCACTATGTTGGCTTACTTCCAATAATTTTTCGTAGACCAACGGCGATCTTTAACGCTTAGGAGTGATACAATTATCAAAGTTTAATTCTTAAACTAGTGATTCCCAAACTGTGCACCGCGGCTCCCCAGTCCGCCGGAATGAGGTGCCAAAAGCACGGCGCACACTAGGATGCCTAACCGTCTGTAAATTCCACAGACGTGACTAATCTGTTAAGTGTAACTGTATCCATCTCAGAAAGCTGCGCGCTCCTCCCCTGTGATAACGCTGACAGTCCATCCTGAAACGGCCTTGAATTATACTGCAGCAGGAGCACCCGTCCCACGCATTGGAATTCTCAAAGGAGCTTTCTGCCTCAATAAACAGAAGACATTGTTTTAGATAAAAAAAGTAAAACTACCATCAAGGCTTATTATGAAACAGTTTCTTTAAAAAAGTTTGCAAAAGAAAATTATTAAATCAGAATAACGTTCTTTCATTATCTCATAAATTTTAAACAGCAGTCTTTTTATTAACATATTCAACAATACCATGGTTACTGCTTATGTACATAAAGGAAGTAGGACCTAATCTCAAAGGCAATAGTGCTTGCTTGTTATTTGTGTGAAGGTATTTGCTAAACTACATATCTGCATGCAATAAGACAAACAACATACCTCCAGTCGAGCACCACACTATACTACATGCATATTTGTAGTTTAGGTGCTTTAATCTACCTACACAATAACATCCAACACCTCCTTTGAAAACACTCCTTCCTTTTTTAAAACAGTGCTGAAAGTCAGGGGCGGATTACCAAGGCGGACATTCAGGCATGGCCCGAAAGGCCAGTGCCTCAGTGCCCTCTGTGGGCCGTTTTTTTCTCCCCTGCCCCAGTCCACACAGACTGCACTTGGAAAGGGGAGAAAAAAAAAGCCGACCCACAGAGTACACGGAGACAGACAGCGAAAATAAAAGCAGCCTCTCTGTGCGGCTGAACACCCCTGCCCTACCAAGCAATAAAGCTAAGGCTGGGCTGGGGAGGGATGATTATTTCCAAGAATCGACCTCCCTGGGGGCTAGGTGTTTCTCAGGCCTTTGAGCCATTTTCACCTCAGCCCCCCTGGGGCTCATGCAGCCCATGCAGCAAGTATCTAAAGTAAACAAAAGTAAAAGGTAGCATACAGTGTGATACCAACAAAAACTGAAGTGTGCAAGAAACAAAAGAGTACCATACACAAGTACAAGGATAATACTACAGTAAATGGTAAAGACTTAATCTGCCAGAACACACTGGGATGGCACTTCCCATGCACCAGCTTCACCTCAACCTCCCCCTGCCTACCTGGCTGTGTTTTGAGGTCCCCTGCTAGGACATTTTCCCGAGGCCTGTAGGACTGATTAATTACCTAATTGCAGGGGCCTTACCTCTCTTCAAGTGCTCCTAAGCTGAAGGCCTGGGAAGGACTAAGTAGGTTAGTAATAGCAGCGGCTATTCTGCTTTTCAGGTGCTCCTGTGCTGAACGGCTAAAATAATTTTGTGACAGAAAGGGGCCTTGCTATTTTTTTTAGTTGCTCAGCATGTTCCCATTAGCACCTTGGCCCTGTGTCCTATAGAAGAACAGTGTCCTCCCACTTTCATGCTTTGTATGTGCAAATGATGTTTCATGAAAGGGCACGCCCCTTGAATGTGCACCACACCCATTAAATATGGACCACACCTCTTAAATGTGGACCACTCTTTTTTTGCTCAGGGGCAACTATTTGATTTTGATCATTTTCAAATATAGCACAAATATGTTCCAAAGTGGGTAAAAACAGATAGTAATGTTAGCAACTGTTTGCAGTCACTTACATCTTGCAATGTTAACTTTCTATGTCAATTATATTAAATTTCACAGACAAACAAAGCAAATCCCAATATACTCATTATCTATCATTAGTTGTCACTAACTGCTGTTAGCATCAGCTACATACTAATAAGACAATTTTATCTGCACTATCTTGCCTTTTAAATCAAAAATGCAGAATAAAATTCCTTTGATAATTTCCTGAAAAGTTCTGTAACACATATCATTTACCTGCAATATTTTCACACATCCGCATTAGTGAACTGACTGACTGAAATGTTGTTGATTTCTTAAATTAATTTTTTAGACGCTCCTTGTGACCGTGCAGCCAATCCTCCATGGAAATGCTTATATAAAACACAACACTAATATGACCATGATACTCAAACAAATAACACAGGGTGTAAAAAGTATTTTTATTATTTATACTTACCTAAGAAATAGTAATAAAGAAAATATTGGAAAATTTGAAAAACATGGTATCTGTGAAAGAAAAGTAAAAATATGGTTATAGTGTTATTTCATTAAACAAAACAAAGTAGAAGTGATTGAAGCAGAAAGTGAAAGAAAAGAAGACTGAGGGACAGAAAGAGACCAAGACAGAATATTTTGAAAGAAATAAAAGCACTCAAACAATGACAGTCTAAAGGAAACTAAAGTGACAGCCAAAATGAGAGTATGATCAGTGATAATACACAAATCAAATAGTCTCTGAAATAACAGACTAAGAGGACCTAAATATCTTAAAGAGATAGATAAAATAAAGAACCAACACTTTGAGAAAAAGAGTCAAAACGGTAGAGTAACAGAAGATAAATAAAATACAAACAGACATGGAGTATAAGAGAGACATATAAACAAAAGTAAAGTAGGGTGAGAAAACTAAACTATAGATTTTAGATTGGAAATTGTTCATAAATAAAGAAAGCAGAGTAAGGGAACAAATTGTAAGGTACAGTAAGACAAACAAATTAAGATTCACGAAACAAAGCCAATAAAAGATCAATGAAGGTAACTCTTTATAAAGCAACGTAAGTAAGAAACTGAAGACTAAGAAAGACTGAATAGAATACTAACAAAAAAGATGTAAAAGCATGAGTTAAAGAAAATAACCATATCTAAACACCATTATCAAAGGAAGAGGATGAAGAAAATTAGAGTAAGAGATAGGTACACGAAACTTTCAGATATGATTAGTTGTTCTTACCTTAAAAATATAATATCTGTGGAAGACAATAAAGAAATCTGTTATAATACATACTTCTAAATCCAATATAACAAAATATCTTAAACAACATATTTACTGGTTTATTTTCGCTGTCTTCAGATAAATTGATTTTCACTATAAACAGTGATTTCAATAGTAATCATCATGTAACAGCGGGGGAAAAAAAACACAATCAAAATGATTGTATTTAAAAAACCCATAAAAGATCTCTATACATACTATAAATACCTAGAAAAAAACATGTCTTAAATGTTTTTCTCTAATTCGCAAATTCTTGAGTAAGCACACCACATATTCCACAATTATAAACTAACTAAACTATACCAGTTACTTTTAAATACCGCTCCACAAATAACCGTGCAACTATGTTCTTAAAACATTTATCTCAAATCAACATTTTCATATCTCATTTTTTTCCTCATGGCCAAATACTATGAGAAAAGTCCTTATTTTTTTGAGTACCTCTCAACAAACTCGCGAGTAAGTATGTTCTAGAAACATTTATCTGTATTCCACATTTAGATATCTCATACATTTCCGCAAGGCCAAATGGTATGAGTTAATTCGTTTTTTTTGACTACCTCTCCACAAACTTCCAAGTAAGTGTACTCTAAAAACATTTATCATAAGTCAACATTTCCATATCTCATTGTTTTCCGTGTTGCCAAAATGTATAAGTTAATTCCAACATGTCCTCTACCAGAAACATTAAGGAAACCTTACCTGATGCTATCACTTTGGCACATAATAGTCTCATTTCCATATTTGAACACCCTTAATCACATCATATTTCTAAAGAACACATTTTCATATCTTTACAGTATTACTCTGACTCCACCAAGTAATTTCACTGAAATTTTGGTTGCAAAAATATCAAATAAGTATTTCTTAACTCAGAAGGCAAATGTTTCTTAAAACTTAATTGACTATCATTGCACAGCGTCCAACCAGTTGGACTCTTCAAATAAGCTATGTAATGTCCTGATGATATAGATGACCCTTCATGAAAAATAATTGATACAGTTACAAATGTTCTTCTAGAAATAGATATTTGAGAAGCCACATAATTTTTAATTAAAGTTGACAATTTTCTTCCATCAGCTCTGCATCGATGAAGCATTAAAATAACATACTGTCCATATCTATGGATAAATAAGGTAGATAACATTTCTGAATTACATTGAGAACAGACCATGTTCTGATATGCATCTTTAACTAGTTTATTAAAGGAGACTGTTTTACAATCTGGTAATGTTAAATATATAAATCTTTCTGTGTGTATGTCAGTACTACTTGTAAAAGAGCAATTATCGCAAATATGTTCCCATTTATAAGAAAGGCCAAATAGACTATCAATACCTACACCTTCTTCTTCCAAAACTGTAAGCATATACATAATAAATTCCTGACAATCTTGCTGAATATTCTGAGAAAATTGATTTAGTTCTGCACATATGTCTAAAACATTCCTTACTTCTGAAACACTTGCTACTTCACTATTACCACTAGTACATTTTTCAAACACAGAATTTAAAGAACAACAAAATGTTTGCTCCTGATTTTCTCTAATCTGTTCCTGTAACCTTTTTAGAAAAAAAACCACATTAACCACTACATTTGCATAGCAGTTGACACCAGACCTATTTTCAAATTTAAATCCAACAATCTCTGTAGAACTAACGTTTTTCTGGCTCTTATCAATGACAGTCTCATCTTTTTTTCTTCGTTTCTCTAATACTTCACTACATTGTTTCTCATTTCTCCTTTTCTGACCAACTATACTCTTTTTAATTAAAGGATATTGAGGTAAATGTGGAGCGTATTCTCTTCTTAACCTATTATACTCCTGTACACATTTTAAATCTGCACTGATCTTTGTCTCATCAAAATCAATTAGATAAAGCCCAGATAAAGTTCTAACTCGTGATAAAGCAACATATCCCATACCCTCTTTGAATACACTATTTCCAATATTTACCAAAGCACAATCTACACTTAAACCTTGCGATTTGTGAATAGTCACTGCATATGCCAAACAAATTGGAAATTGTTTCCGACGGACATACAAGTCTTTTACAAGTAAAAAACGACTTGAGCAGCGACTGATTAGTTGAACTTCCTCTATTTCATCAAATTTTATTTGTAAAAATTCAATCTCATCTCTATTTGGGTAATTTACAAAACTAACAACATTACCCATTGCTCCATTCACCAGACCTCTTTCTACAAGTAAATTTCTCCGTAAAATAATCCGACAATTTAAACATACATACAGATTCTTCTCTAAACCAGCAGTTTTAGATATAGATGTCTGTAGACTATCCAATTTTAACTTTAATTTATCAGACAAAACAATAGTACTTCCTTCATACTCTATTTTATCTTTTGCTTCCAGTTTCTTAATTTCTTGATTTTCCAACTTCAACATTTTCTCATTGAAAACTGAGCATTCTTTTAGAGTTGGCATCAAGCATATAACTGACTTATCTTTTACCTCTTTACTATATATTTTCTCAGGTACATTATCTTCATTGGGAAACAACTTACATATTAATCGAGTTTGTAGAGCTTCTTTTGCATCTTCAGTTAGTCTTCCAATCCTTATATCTTGAAGAATCTCTCCATATTTAGTATCCTTTGCCTGTCGCATATTTTGAATCAGTTCAGTATATTTGAAATGTGACCATATATTTACATTTCCAATACTTCCAAGGCACTTTCTGGTGTCTTCATGTGTCACAGTTTCAAATACAGATTGTCCTTTTACAGGGGTTAGTTGCAGTAGATCTCCAAAAACTATGACATGTTTCCCTCCAAATAAAACATCATAGTCAGTTTTAAGTATCTGCTGCATTCTTAAATGTACAAATTGGATACCATGCTTACCTCATCAATAATAAGAAGTTTCATTTCTTTAAGAACTCTTGAAAACTTCATAACAAGCATCTGCAGATAGCTTGTGATATTGTAATTTGTTTTCATGTTCAACTGGCAGCATTAATAAACGATGTAAAGTAATAACTTTAATATTATGTGCTGCCAATCCAGTTGGAGCTGTCACAACACAAGACAATGGTGACTGAGTTTTTTGCGGTAGATATGCAGTAATTCCTTTTATAAGAAAACTTGTCCCTGTCCCAGCTTCTCCACTTACATATAGTCGAATAGGTTGAAATGACATACATGAGCATTCTTTTTTCTCATGACGAAAACCATGCTCAATGTGCTCTGTCACTTCCACATATATTTGTCTTTGCTCAAGATTAAATTCCTTCTCCAATTCTTCTAAGTTTATTATATCCTCTTGAGCTTGCTCCATTGCTCTTTCCACCTCATCCATAGCAGTGGCTGCTTCATTTCGGATAAGTGGTTCTCCCAGTGGATCCTGACTCAACGATGCTGAACTTTGTGTATCTTGTGAACTTTCTCTAGCAATCTCCGCTGCAATTGTTGCTTCTTGCTCTATTTCGCCGTTCAACATTTTCAGATAATTACTAAAAGCAGGACATTCTATACTACTTTTAGATGCGTTAAAAGAATCTTCATAACTTATAAACTCTCCAAGTAGTTCCTCTTCGGTACTCCATGGTTTAAAGAGTTGCAAAAGAGCTAAATAGTAAAATTCTCTTTTGTCTGGATTTTTGCAACTCAGTTTTCGGTGATTAATCAAATGTACTTTTGTTTGTTTCACCAGACATCCTTCCTGTCCAATTACAGCGTACATACCTTTTTCAACATTCTCTCTAACATTCCTTTTAAAAGTGTATTTTTCAAGAACTTCATACAGACAAATATTTTCTAGCAGAGTACTTCTATTTGGATAGTATGTATCCAACATATTTGTTTTCAAAATGTCTGTACTGTTTGGTTCTTTCTGTGCTAAATATTCAATTTCTTGCACAGTTTTCAAAACACAGTTTCGTGTTCCTGCTAGACCTAAACTCACCCACAGGATACTTCGAGATTTCGCATAAAGACTTGCTGATGATAATCGATCACAGCATTCATATGCACCAATTTCTCGATGTGATAACATCTTCAAACTGTATGTATACAATTTCTTGCTTAGGCTCTTTTCATGAGAAATATCTTCCCACATCTCCTTCAGTTCCGTCTTTTCAGATTTTGTGATGTAAGACGTTACATATCGAGCCACAGCAATAGAGTTGTCCGCAACATATTGTATATCCATGTTAGCATTCCACATGGACAAAATGACAGGGTTGTAGTCATTTATATATTTGGACTCTTCTCCTCTTCTTAAATTATAAGTATTTTTGGGTGATCTTCTAGTAATGTTATGTCGCAAAGATGACATCAAATTATTCACTCTTCCTTTTGAAAGCACTGGTCGTGCAAATCCAAAACGACATTTTGTATAGAACTTATCCTTTGTTTGAATTTTCGCAGACAATATTTCCCACAACGATGTCTTTGAAACCGTAACACTTTTCCTCTTAAGTCTTTATCACTTGTACTGTTAGGTATGTCACAAGTGGCATATTCCTCAATAAAAGACAGTACAGTTTCATCTGAGAAATTTCCAAATTTGGGAGCATCCTTGATTCACAGTAACATATGAATATGTGGAGCACCTCTAGCTTGATACTCTTTTCTCCAGAAGAAATCCAAAACTTCACCAAGCGGTGGATTCTTCTTGTTTGTAAGAAACGACATCATTGCTTCAAATCGATGATTAAAATATCGGCAAACATTAACCGGATCCAACGAACACAATTCTCCTGGTGTCTTGTAGTTTATATTTTCAATATTTACATTCGCCTCTCGAAGATATTCAAGTAAATCTTCCCAGGCGTACTCTGCACAGCTTAGAGTTACAAACCATGTTGGTGCTCCCAAGTTTCGTAGCATGCATTTTAAATCTCCATGACGACGGTACCAATATTCATTAGTACCACGCTGACATGCCATTAAATTAATTAGATGAGAATCCAAAACACTATCTTTCTGTTGCACTTTATCCATGAAATCCTTTGCTGAAACATTATGCAGATGCACTCCACTTTTTAAGACATGGTTTACTGCATAAGAAAGACCAGATAAGTCACTCTCAAAGAGAAGATGAAACAAATATGGAATACATTGACGAAATCTGGGATCTTCTGCATATAACCTTGTAGTCCGGTACTCAGAAGCAGGAATCTGCATAGGTCGATCATCATATCGCGCACCTTCACCTGTTGGGAATAAGTGTGGGAAACAACGACCTTCCAAACTTTTTTCCCACACACTAATAGGACTTCCTTCTGCTTTTTTCATCTGAAATAACTCAATTGCATTCCCCATTGCTTCTTTGGAATGCAGTGGATGAACACTGTAATGTTCATAAATTTCTTCACTCCTGGACATGTCAACTTTTTCAATTTGTCCAATAGAGAAATCATTATTCTCTTCATCACTTACATCTTCTTGTTCTACATACACATTTTTATAGTATTTATTATTTTTAACTAAATACAACGTTGCCTTCTTCACTTTCCTAACATCCACTAAATCTTGCCAGATTTTCTTACTCTTTGTAGGTACACCATTAACTAGAATAACAAGAGGTTCCTCTTCTACATTTTCAATACCAATTGTCTCTACATTTTTTTTAAATCAAGTGGCAAATATACAACTCTACCCTTTAATCCTCTTTGTAAATCTGTAGGATTTAATTTCCCAGTCTTAGGCTCCATACGAACAATAGCCTGAAAAGGATGTACACATTGAATCAAAATAGTCTCATAAGTATTTAAATCCTTCAGTTCCGATGGAATATTTATCAACTCAAGAATATTATGAACAGCTCTAGCAGGCATTTTATTTTCATTCAATTTATTATAACAATATTTACAAATACGTTGTTCAAAACCCAAATCAAAATAGTTTTCTACCAGCAAATAAGTTGCAAACTCTCTCCACTGAGTATTATCTTCATCTTCACTTTTTAAATATAAATCAACTAACCTAGTTTGACTTTTGTAATGAATGCGTTGACAACACACACAAGTTAAATTTGGTTTTTCACCTGCAATGACGTTCAATTTTGTTATTTCCTGTTCAAATTCTTCAGTATCAAAGTGTCCAACATTTTCTAACACATTTCCTTCTATAACTATATCAGTTTCTACATTCTCTTCATCTCGACCAAAATAACTTACCTAATTTCTGCACAAATACTCTTCACATCTAATACACACCCATGCAAAAGAGCACTATTTAACTCTTTAAGTTTAAGTGCTGGACTTTTTGCATAATACATATTTCTGACTAATTTTCTAATTTTGGTATGATGCACTGCTAACATCCTAAAGTGATGAAAGACACTTTGGCATATTTTTTTAGAAAGACAAGCCAAAGAATGTCCTTGCAAACCCACTTGTTCTCTCACTCTGCAACGATCTAATTCTTGCAACAGTACAATTTTTTTTTAAAACTTTCCTTAGTGTACTTACGTAAGAAATTGCGAAACAAATCAATTGAATCCTGTCGCACACTGCAAATACTGCTACAATTCTAACTATAAACAGGAGCATGAACACGTCCCTGTAAAACTTCTCCACCTATTTCCCCTTCTGTATTTCTGACCTCAATTTTCTCTTTCTCAATAGGACAGCCATCCTTCACTTCATACGCTCGACCACTGGTGTCAACTGCATGCAACAAATCGTTACTTTGAAAGTAACTCTCTTCATTAAAAAATGGCTCAGAATTTGAAGTATGAATCCATTTACCAGAAAAGATTTTACAAAAATTAGTTCTATTTATGTGTCTCTTCCCTTTACTCTTAGCTTTTAAAACTCTGATTGCCTTATTTAGTGTATTTATTCTTTTAAGCACTAAAATAAAATAAAAAAATTTCGTCTCGAACGCATCATCCACAACTTCCTCTATATATTTTTTTTCTTATAAAAAGCAGATTTCCTTTTTGAAACTTTTTCCTTTTGTAATAAATTCATAACAACTCTCTTATGAAACATACGTTTCCTTATTTCCGCAAACTGATTTGTACGTCTTTTACTGTACATATTTTCCTCACCATTCTTTTCCAACACAGTTTTCTTTTTTCGTCCATTTCTCCTTGTAGATCCTGAAAACTGTTTTTCCTTTGCAACATTATCCAATTGACTTTTCCTCTGACACAATTTTTTTAAAAATTCCTTACTGCTCTTACCAGGAGCACTCTTGTTTTTCTCTGTAGTTTGTTGATTACGTAAATCTTGTCCCTCTTTTCTCTTCAAATGGTATGTCTTTTTATACAGCTTTCTTTTTTCATTTCTCGTCGGCATACTGATTGATGTTTCTGATATTAATGATAACCTGTTTGGAAAAAATTTAAAAATATTATAGACCCCTACTACCATATACCATACAAATTATAACCAATGCTTGATTTTATAACTTGAATAAAGACAAAGAAACAGTCTCTGGTCAGAGTAGGAAATCCTATAGTGAATATTGTTTCTAAATTTGTGGCACTCCATATCTATGTTATCCTTACACATGTATTCTATGAATGTAATTTTTGAGACATACAAGTACTATTCTAACTTCCAAGCATTGTCAATGTTCCTAATGCTTTTTATTTTTTATAACTTTAATCTTTTATCCACCTTATCACAACTTTTACTGTCATTCTTAAAAAAGAGAATACTGATTAACGATACAACAATAATATTTTCATTTTTTTTTATTTAATCAAAAATAATTGTATTCATTTAATAATTCATATTCCAGAATCACATTTAGCATAATTTCATCTGATATTTCATTACTATTTTGCTCTTCCAAATTCTCTTCTTCCACCAAATCTAAGTATGCACTATCAAAAGTGCTGTCCAAAAAGTCCTCATTTTCAGTTGAAATTTCATCCTCAAATACTCCTTCAATTAATTCTTCTAGGACTTCTTTTGCCATTTCAAAATTGATATTCTCATTTTTACAGTAATCTTCCATGTTTTTATTAATTTTCTATCTTCTTTCTCCTTTTAAAAAAATAGAAAGACTAATTTATATATTTTTTATTATTAGTTAACCAATGATTACCTTGAGTAATCTTTTAACTACATACACTTTCATACTTTTAAAGACATTAAAGACATTAACTACATTGATTATTATAAGACCTTCCTCTTTATTTTTCTAAAAAACAGATACTTTCATCCTAGACATTAACAGTTTCCTATTTAATTTTTTTAATTAAAATTGTGCTATAAAAACACATTTCACTGTGAAATTTGCTTTCTGCATTTCGTGCTGTAGAACTATTTATACACTTTCTAATTTTATTGTAGAGATCTATTTTCTAACTTCACCACTATAAACTGTGATTCAAACTGTATGCAAACTGAAGGAATAACTCACAACATACCAATTAAACATTCACTAAACCGATTGCTACTTCCCACAGAGGCAGTTACTTTTACCTTTAACAGCATACTCATCATGTAAATTTCATCTAATGTAAAACATTTCATCATAGTCATATAAAAACACAATGAGCCGCAACTCGTGGAGGCAATTATAGTGCGACAGGGAGACGAGATCTTTGCTGGAGAGACCTAAAAACCAGGATACAGATAATTTGTAGTAAATACATAATTTAATTATTTAAATGAATTTTACAGTGTGCACTACATTCCAAAATGCGATGCTGTGTACACTGACATTTTTTTTTTGTTAATTAAAATATATACTTTCCTACATTTATCTATATACCATATTTTAGATCTCTCTACCCTACACCTCCCCCTCCCTCCCTCCCTGCCCTACCATTACTCCCTCGATGGCGTCCAACTGACCTCATCATAATACACCTGTGCAAATGCATATAATAGAATGCAAATACATAGTACTGTCACAGAAATGCATCCGAAATGTCCATCACGCCAACAGCCATGTCATAATATACCTCTATAATTTCTCAAAAATTACTGTACACAAATGATACAGCATAAAGTTGAAAGATAATGATGACTTAGCAAAAATTAACCAAGGTAAACAGCAAACTCTTACAGTCAAAGAATAGATGAACCCAAACTGTATACAAAATAACACATGAACCCGGCCCATCAAAAGATTGTAACAATTAACAATAAAACCGTATTTCAAAATACATATGTACTACAAGCATGTTGAGACATGTTGAAAGTACAAATTAAAACCCTCATGTATAAGAGAAGCAGTGTTATTTTTTTTTTTTAAACATGCATATTATGATAATCTTTTCCAAAATAAGTTATCATTTTAAATTTATCAACTCACCTGTAAAAAAGGATTTTCTGTTTCTATACTCTCACGTTCAACCTCTGGTTGTTGCTTTTCAGCACCAAACACTCTTTAAAAAAAATACACAACTGAATTTTAGTTAACATAATACACACAAATGTATTACACAACATACACCCATTTTACCAAATATCATGCCTACCATATACATTCCCTAATTTTCTATCCAATATATATCGTAAAGCCTAAGTTTAAGGGCCCTTATTTATGAAATCCTTGCGCCACCGGTGCGTCACTTTTTCCCATGTTAAAAGTGACGCACCAGCGGCGCAAGGCCTTCATAAATGAGGCCCAAGATGTCTTTGTGAACCACATTTATTTACCAAATTTTTCCCCCTACAATTTTTTTAAAATCAATCATTATATACAATATAATCTACCATACATTACCAGGATACTACATGCAATATTTTTGATATGCACTACTACACAGCCTTACTTTCTATATTTTTTACGTAAATACATATACATTATGTGCAGGGAGTTTTTTAACATAATGGCGCTCAACACTTTCTGAATTCCCCCAAATTGGGCATATTATCAAGGGAGTTTATCTCCACTTTTTTGCCTTCAAGTGCCAACAAAGCGAAGATAAAATTATCTCCCTATTACATAGCTGTCACTAACACCAGTTAGCGACAGCTAGTAGCAGATAGCAACCATCTAGTGTGCCACTTTTCATGTCACTAATAACTTTCACTAATGATATCCTAAAGTGGGCGTGGCAAGATGATAGCAACTGGAAACAGTCACTAACATCACTATCGCCTATTACCAATTTTGAAGATATTCGCGCTAAGCGTGAATATCTCCAAAAGCTAACATCTGCCCTGAGCAGTTTTTAGTCATGTTATCCAATGGGACCTAGATAACATAGCTAAGAGCATTAGCTCGGTATAGCATGAATATCGCTAACTTTTTAACAATATGCATGCATTGCAGCCGTTTTTTATACCATTTATTATAATTAGCTGCTGAACGTCTCTCAACATTCCATTCGGAGGAAATAAGGAAGTGTTGCCGCCATTTTGTTAATACGACTGCATATATTCTACCGAACAAACGGTGAGAACATGGAAAGAGAAAAAGGTACAGATTATCTAAGCGAGTACGTTTTCTCAGGGAGTGCACTATAGACCCTGAACACCAGAACAACATTTTTTTTTCTGAAAAAAGTTACGGGGTGCGCGCACTCGATCGCGCAACCCTATTTAATAGACTGTGATTCACATGCTTTATAAGTAAAATTTAATGCTGGAAATGCAGACAACACTTGAAGATCGTTTCAGATCTTTAAGTTTACTTATTTTGCCTATTATTTAAAATTTCAAAAATATACAGTTTATAGAATTCTCATTTGCTGTTTAACATCTGTTAACATTAGAATCAGTGCAAATCAGAAAGTATTGGCCGCCATTTTGTAACTGCGAGTGAATATATTGTACTGATCAAAGGGTTAGAACATGAAAAGGACAAAAGGTACAGATTATGTAACCCAGTACGTTTTCTCAGGAAGTCCAGTATAGACCCTGAACGTGAATGAAACTTTTTTTTTTCTCTGTAAAAAGTTACGTGGTGCGCGCATTGGATCGCGCACCCCTATTTACAAGACTGTGGACTATTACCTTTTCTCACAGATTATTAGCTGCACATATTAATTACACCTTAATTTACTTATTTCACTAATCTTTATCAAACTTCAACTAACAGTTCCGCTAACACTGTAACAATATTCTCATACGTTAGTTTGTGAAAAAAATAAAAACTATTCCATACTAAATGTAACTCTCTGTAAACGTTTTCCGTTCCGTAACTACACTCACCTAACATCATTTCATTGCGTCACTTCTCCACTACTCATAAGTACACAGGGGCAGATTTATGAAAGCCTTGCGCCGCCGGTGCCTCAATTTTAACATGGGAAAAAGGGACGCACCGGCGGCGCAAGGCCTTCATAAATAAGGCCCACAGTGTCAAAAATATCAATGCCGCACATAATCGTTCACATCCAGGCACTACCAATTGCATCACTTATTTTACATGAAGCACTGTAATGTTGCATGTGTTTTCAAAGGTACACCGGTATCTCCTATAATGCCGAATTTTACCTTAACACTCAGCAGTAATTATTTATTTTCAAGCAATGTCAATTACTATGACTTTTTAAACGACAAACTTTAGTCTGTAATAGTCACTCTGCATATGCCTCTCTGTAAAAATGAACTTCATCCACCCACGCATGGGAACCTTGATGTTTTTCATCTGGCCGCAAAATACAGCCTTGAACTCAAAGTTCCATCCCTAGACTTGAACAACAGCCTTATTGTCCCAAAATCAAGCTACCCGAGAATCTGTTCACAAACATATCTCATTCACTTAGCTAACACTCGCAGAAAACTGCATACCTTATTAAATAGTGACCTTCCTTTACAATTTTCTAAGGTGACTCTCATAATCTTTAACGCTCCTCCACTTCCCAGCTGCACTATTTTTTTTGCAGCTTCTAACCAATGGTTTGGTGTTTTTTTTGCACCAAATCATTTAAAGGCATTCTGCTACTTTCACTCCATACTTTCAGATCTATGTTTCTGAACTTCCTCATCTACTACCAGCAGCTACAACTTTTGTATTCCTATTTTCGTTATTACAAAATGGATGTCCGTCCTGCCTTCGCAAACGAGCTGGAGCACTTAGAACTATTTCGCCACAGGATGCTTGACCAGTATGGCATTCTGCCACTCGCGACTTTGAGTGCATCATATGGATTATCGTTTCGATTTACCTATTTCACCTGTGTGCAGCCTGTATTTCATTGCCTGAGCTGTGATTTCATGTGGGCCCTGGACTTATGTCTCTGCAACTCAGTACCTCCTGAAGTGAATTACAATCATCTCATGAATCCGTTACTTGATCATGAACAACTTTGTTCCGACGGAGGGATTATGGCCTTTGCAGCGATACATGGAGTTCTGGGTCATTGGAATATATTCGCAGCGGCGCAAGATTTCTTGGCACACAGCTACATTGAAAATTCACCGAGTTCTCCTCTGATGCTACTAGAGGCTCCGGTGATTAATGACCATGTATGTTCATTTCCTCTTTTTAATTGGATGGCTGACTTGTTTTCGGATGATACAATGACTTTCTGTTAGAAGCAGTTGCCACTTACTTTGCCTATTCAATGGAAGGATAGCTGTTCTGCAAACCATTGACATCTTGACTGTTTTTTCCCTTCCTAATTTTTCTTATTTTTTTTTATTATTATATTATATATAAACTGACCTATTGGCTTTACTAACATTGGACTTTGTAATTTCCTGCTGCTGTGAATTTTTTAAGTTATGTGGAGTTAATTTTTTTTCCACACCTCCTCGATTTTGTTCAAAACATTTCATGATGCTCTAATTTCAACAAATCACTACCTTATGTTATGTTATCTGATTTAAAATATTCTCGAACCAAGGCTGCGTAAAATATGGTTAAATGAGATATGTGTATAGTTACAGTGACTTTTTATATGATTTTATATGGTTTATCACCATTCTCCCTTTCTACTCCTTATTTCCGCCTCACACACATGTGCTGCTTTTAATTTATGCCTATTGAAAGATTTTTGATTCATAACTAAAACGTTTATGATTACCCTGATATTACCCTTGCTTATCAACCTGTATGAGACATTGTGTACTGAAACCTTTCAAAAAAATTATATCAATACAATAGTTGTTCTGAGTACTAATTTTCGAATGTCCCTACAGATAACATACATGCACCTCGAGCCAAATTTTCCCTTTTGGCGCGTTTTTCATTTCCTTTCACAATACCATACAACAAGCTTGTTACTGCTTCGTATACTGAAAACTAACTGTTAATGAAGTGATGTTTAACCATTACTATTTTCATATATGATTACTGAACTTAAAATCAAAACACACCTTCTTGCATGCAATATAATTAAATATATTTCATTGCGGGGCTGTACAATGTTTTTTAAACGATATTCATTTTGCTTCATACTACATTTCCATCATTTGTGTTCTCTGAACTAGTAACTATACTCACTATTTTCTTTAGATTATGTTTACTTGTATTAAATAAAAAACTTTTGTCGTGTATTTCTATAGGTTCTGAATCGATCCCCCTATTCCTGACCCTATTCTGGTTAAACTAACTATCAAGTTAACTAACAGTCAGCCCATGAGGCAAGAACAGCCCCCATGATGCAGATACCGTTATCTGACGCAGTCACACTACGGCACAGGAACGTGTTATCTGATTAGGTCATAACGCTTGAGATCTAATTAGACAAGCGACATTCCTCCAGCCCCTGATAAGGCATACGACGTTCTCATAACAAATCAAACCTATGACAACCTGGATAATCCGTGCGGCCATTGTTTTGATTTCACAGAGAACTTTTGCAAAAGAATGTGCTAACGAGCAAGTCGTATGACATCTTTATTGACGTACCTATGTCCATCCTTACGTCAATCTCGGCACCTTTAAGGTATAAATATTGCCGACCTTGCCCTATGCAAACACACGCGTGGTGACAAGACGGAGCAGCCACCCTTGCCGAAGCCGAGAGCAGAAGCAGACCCCGCTGGCAGCAGCCCCGCCTTCCTGACGCGCTGAGAGACGCGCTGCTATCTCAAGCCGAGAGACCCAGCACCGGTGCTTCCGGGTAGCCCTCGCAGGCAGCCTGGAATATCGAGAGCAGAGAAAGAGATACCATTCCTCATTCATCCTAAATTCCAGGTACAGAACTGAATAACCCCTCACAGAGAATTCTTTAGTTATTCACTTGGCAAAAACAAACTTAACTTAAACTGTAACTTTCTATTCCCGCCCACGCATTAGACTTAGGTCAGGTACACGGGGTAGGCGTATTTAGAAACACCAGTTGAGTACGTTTAGTCAAATGTATATGTGTATGTAAATATATCTTAATCATTTTAAACATCATATGGCTCAGAAACCATATCAATGTTTTTACAGTATTATTTTATACTATTGCTTTTAATGTATGCACTTTACTTAACTATAAGTATTGCAATAATATCGATCCATTTCTCATGTATGAGAAAAGAGACTGATCAATAAATAACACCTTTTATTGAACACGCCCGTCTCTTCCTCTTCTCTACATTCTGATGAGACTAAGAATGCACGTACTGACTGAGTAAAATAATTGCCTTGTGCTCACACGACTCTTGAGATTGACTCTTGATTAGGGGAGAGCAAAGTTGTCATGTTCTATGGTTGTCAGAAACTAAATCCCTTCTTGTCTAATCAGGGGAGGTAATTCTTTCCTGAACATTCGAGAAAGTTTCTAGCGAACTCTGAGCTTAGCTGGCAAACCCAAAAATTAAGTCTAGTATCGACAGTAGTAGACCTAGTTAACGTCTGGCCTAGGCCTTTACTGCTGTAGGTACTATTCCAATGCGCAGAGCCTATTGGGAAGATAGGAGCTACACTACACTTTCTCTCAAAACACTGCATCATTGAATAAAAATTTGAAATATATACGTTCCCTCTTTTAACCCATATTCACAACTGAAATAATTTATACTAAAACTGTATTCATGTGTTTCACATAATCTCAGCTGCACTCAATTCATGTTTTCTTATGTCAACCTGAATATTTCATACTTCAACCCGCTGGCCTGCGACGGTCAATCAACCGTTTCTTTACGAGTTGTGAACCATAGCATCAATCGTACCTCTGGCAAAAAAATTATTTATTACTGTAACAAAACTCCGCCGCAGTTGTGCTTCACTCAGAGTATTAATCACTGCTCCCTCGCTTCCACAGAGCACAAGCTATATCCTATTTCAATACTTATCATCCTTTCATCTCGACTATAACAACTGTGTCTGCCTGCAGAACAAACTTCCTTAGCTCAGACTGAACGCACACACACACACATACACACACTAACATAACACAAAGCAACTAATATAGAAAGCAGGAGTGAGATGAAAATGGAGTCACACTGTGGTACACAGAAACCTCTATATATATTTGCTCTTCTACATCAATTTATAAAAGGCATATACTCCACGAACCTGTCTACAACCTCATGGTCACAATTTTTCATTTGATTGTACTGGGACACCTCTCCTTCTCACCCCACCCCCACCACTGCATCCCTCGGCCACAAACCACACTGTAATTTTTTCCTCAAACTTAGGGGCAGATTTATGAATGCCTTGCGCCGCCGGTGCGTCACTTTTTCCCATGTTAAAAATGACGCACCGGTGGGGCAAGGCCTTCATAAATCTGCCCCTTAAAGTTTAAAATACCTAAAGCATTACCACTTTTTTTCGACAATATCACATTTAATCAACTATTTTTCTCTCTACCTGCATTATCTGTACTCTACCAATTCCTTTTTTTTTAACTGTAACCAACTTTACAAATTATGTGCAAACGCTCCCAAATGTTTATTAACTTCTGTCTATTTCATTACATTTTATTTTCTATTTATTCAGTTTTCCACAAATACATTCAAAACTATAATTCAGACTTGAAAGAAAGTGAAGAAACGGCACACAACCCCCATTAACTTAACAGAACTTCAGCCCCTCCCCCCCCTCTGACGTCTGCTGTGGAAGCCCAAGATAACACACATCCCAGATACACACAGAGCCGCACCTGAACGTTTCACATCTCTATAAACAACAATTTCAATATTAATTAGGCCTTGCACTTGTTTTACCCATTGTAACAGCCCCTCCACCTTTACTCTACCTACTGATTACACGTTCATGTCCCCCTACAAAAAATCATTTTTTATCGTCCTTCCCCCCCCCAAATTTCGTTGCAGATCCGTCTCTAAGTAACATTTAATTCATAGACCTAACAGTAGCTCATAACTTAAAAACATGACTGAACTCCACTATCCTTAATCAAATTAATTAATCGTAATTTTAAACTAATAAGTACAAAGAAACAATGTTCCAAAACATTGATGTAATAAAATGGAACATTAGTTGAAAACATATCAAACTGTATCAAAGTCAAAAATGTGCTTCCTTAGACACAGTAACTCACATAATCAAATATAGTGATCAAACCACATTTAACGGTACATCATAAAACAAACAGTTATACACTCACCTTTACCAATGCTTTATCAGATGTAGAACAATGATAGTTGTAAAACGATAGCCGTTTGACGGAGCTCTCAATAATACTTCTATCACTGCAACCAAAGAATAATGGCATAGATTTTCTGTCAATACACACTCATATATCTCTCTTCAACCAATCATATTTGTTCCCGCACAATTTCATATTCAAATTAACATTTCAGTTGGTTATCCTTTCAATATTTTCAAAGTCACATAACAGTCACCCTTCACCCTCTGCCTTCTCTGCCTGTTACCATGGTAACAGCTCATTCTGCACCTGCCTGAAGGCACAGGTCAAAAGTTCATATCTCAACGTTCTAAATCCAAGCAAAAAGGATAATTTCCCTCCAAACACACCTGCCTATCCACTCTTGTTTTACATTTCTTTTTTTTCCACGACCAATAGAAGATTAGTTTGTAATAAAACTATAACATACAGCGTAGTCTTCAATCTTGAAGTATATCAATTAACCAATCATGTTCAGTTTTTCATTAACACCAATCCTCACACACTTTTTTTATCGTGACTTTCACCATCTACTTGCCATTCCACCTCCAGAACCCATCGGAGTACTACTGCATCTACCTTGAAAATGAAAGTTTGGCTTGTAGGACACAGTTATATTCACTGGAGTGAAAAATATGCTGCAAACAGACGAATTTGTAACCTTGACTTACCAAATGTGCAGATTACGTGGATTGGCCAAAGAGGATTAAGATGTCACCAATTGATACCATTGGTGAAAACTTTTATGCATCTCCCTGAACCTAACCTGATAATTGTGCACTGTGGTGGCAATGATCTAGGCACATTAACAGGGGTAGGTCTGGAAATGCTTCTAAAAGACAACTTACGTCAATTGATGTCACTTTTTCCTCGAACTGTCTTGGTGTATTCAAATATATGCCAAAGACAAAAATGGAATTGGTCCAATGAACGTTGTCCACAGATTGAGAAAGCAAGGAAACATGTAAATACATCTGTTTCTACTTTCCTCAGAGAATATAACATGGGTTCTATATACAACAACAACCTACGTTTCAACATGGAAGGCATCTATCGGAGAGATGGTGTTCATTTCACGGATGAGGGAAATAGAATTTTCCTCTGTAACATGAGACTCTACATCGGAACTTACTTATAAGTTCAGCAAAAACTCAATTAACACAAGGGCTCTTTAAAGAGCCACCTTAGATCTAAACACTCAAACTTGTAATTTATCTCCATCTTTCCTTATGTTTTTTGATCGCCGTGCGCGACCGAGTGCGCGCACCTCGTAACTTATTTGCGAAAGAAAGCTACTTTTACACTTTCGTCATCCTTAATAAACCCCTCAAGAAACCTATGAAATCAAACACTCTCCACCCTGCTCCCTTTCCATTCTCACCACTATAGTTTTTCACAGTCTTGTAAATAGGGGTGCGCGACCGAATGCATGCACCCCGCAAATGTTTTCTCCAAAAAAAAAATAGTAATTTCGCGTTCAGGGTCCATACTGTACCCCCTTAGAAAACCTCCCCAGCCACACAATCTCTACCTTCTCCCCTTCCCATGTACTAACCCTTTGTTCTGTATTATATATTCACTCGCACTAACAAAATGGCGGACAGCACTTCCTGATTTCCTCCGAATCGAATGTTGACAGACGTTAAACAGCAAATCACAATGCCGCTCACGCACATCCGCATAGGTGCGCGCACCCGTGCTCGCTTACAGATATATAACTGATTTCAACTTTAATTTTCTCAGCAACTACTGAACGGATTTACACCATTTAAACAAAAGCATGATCTGCGACCCACACTCTACCTTTCTACCAAATTTCGTATAAATCCATTCAGCAGTTCGAGCTGTAGCCGTGTCTAAACGTCCTATGGAAAATAACATGGGAAAAACACGTTTTGGGACCCCCCTTTTATCTCAGCCCCCACTTCACCAATCCCCCCAAAACTTTCACAGAATGAGCGCAGCGGACCGAGCCATCTTCTTTGAGAAATTCGCAAACATTCGTCCACCAGGGCCAAAGTTATTCCCAATAGAATGTTGCGGATTTCCTATGGAAACTAGGTCCTAACTATAACTACCTACTGGCGACCGCCAGTAGGTAATATATATATATATATATATATATATATATATATATATATATATATATATATATATATATATATATATATATATATATAACCTACTGGCGGTCGCCAGTAGGTAGTTAAAAAATCCTAACTATATATACCTACTGGCGACCGCCAGTAGGTAATATATATATATATATATATATATATATATATATATATATATATATATATATATATATATATATAACCTACTGGCGGTCGCCAGTAGGTATATATAGTTAGGATTTTTTCTCTATGGGATTTTTGAAAATTCTATGTCTAATAACTTTGGAGTTTGTGGACGGAATTGGCTGAAATTTTCAGGAAAATGGCACATTTTGTTTCTTAGCAGCCCTTTAAAATTTGGGGGGGGTTCGTCAAGGGGGGGCCGAGAAAAAAGGGGGGTCCCAAAACGTGTTTTTAACATTGAGTTTTCCATAGGGCGGTTGGCCTCACTTTTAGCCCGAACGGCTGAATGGATTTGCACGAAACTTGGCAAAATTGTAGGGACTGGTAGCCCGATGTGCCTTTTGTAGGTCTCAATATATGTGCTACAGTGAATTTTGAGAAATTAACGTTTAAAAAAAGATATATATCTGTAACAGCGGACCGGGCAGCGCTCCAGGACGCGTTCTTTTCGCGCAACGGAGCTTTGTGAAGCGAAGCTGATTGGTTCTCCGGCATCTGTCAACATTCCAAACAGTCCGTAGCGGCCGCCATCTTGTCTCTCGGTAGGATCGAGAGACAAGAGGAGGCCAAAGCGATGGGGCAAATGACCATAAGGGGGAATAGTAGATCCTCGCTGACCCCCTAGGTTTGATGTGGAGGTTTTAAAAGGGCCCCGCGGGGCAAAAAAAATAAATAATAATAATAATCGAACGGCTGAATGGATTTGCACGAAACTTGGTAAAATATTAGGGACTGGTAGCCCGATGTGCCTTTGCTAGGTCTCAATATATGTGCTCCAGTGGATTTTGAGAAATTAACGTTCAAAAAAAGATATATATCTGTAACAGCGCTCCGCTTCGCGTAACGGAGGTTTGCGAAGCTGATTGGTCATTCTGTCACTGGGCTATAGTTGGGCTACATCTGGCTGATATTTGGGCTACATTTGTTTTTTTGTCTCTGGCGGCCATCTTTGGGCTACATTGGGCTACATTGGGCTTCATTGGGCTTCATTGGGCTACATTGGGCTACATTTGGGCTCCAACATATATATAGGCCAATGTAGCCCAATATATATTTTTCAAAGTTAATTTTCGTAAAAACCACTGGAGCATATATCTTGAGACATAGCAAAGGCACATCGGGCTACCAGTCCCTACAATTTTGCCAAGTTTCGTGGAAATCCATTCAGCCGTTCGAGCTAAAAGTGAGTCCAACCGCCCTATGGAAATGAAGGAAATGAATGGGTAATTTGTAATTAGCAAATAGCTCATCGCAAACTAGGAATGGTAAAGAATCGCTATTTATTCCTTAAAGTTCGCTATTTAGGAAATGCAAAAAACTTTGATGATACATATGGCGGTTCATCTCGAACAAGATAAGAAGCATAGGGATAGATTTATGATGACTGGCGCATCACCAGGGATGTGTTAGTCATTCTGTGCCGCTGTTCCGTCACCTATGGTGTGCTGCATTTACAATGCGGCGCATCATGGGGCAAAAACAGCACAGATGCGTGATGTAACTGTGCCGTAAAGGTGGCGCATTGCAGGAGTTGTATCGCAAGTGTGATGAAGCTCCAGGAAGGGTCGGGGTGCCCCTGTCGCAGGGTTTCTGTTCTCACACAGAACTGTGGACAGAGGATTGGAACCTCGGCGAATTAGGGTGCCCCAAAACTCACCTTAGTACTCAAAAACCCCTTAGCAAGCTAGGTACAGTGTCACATTGGATATAACAAACTCTCAATGTTTAGACAATCCAGAATATGAACTTATAGTACCTCAGGATACGTGGAACTCATGAACAGTCGGTCGTTATATATTTCTTAGAAACCAGAACATGGAGTTAAGAAGAACACATGTGTATTTGAAATGTTTATTTACTAATGCCGTCTTCTCAGGCGTAGTATCTTAGATAATAGAAGTACACATATTATCAGTAGCAAAATTACCAGCATAGTTACTAGTACATAAAAAGCGAATGGTGACAGTATGTTAACATGCTGTAAATGAATAAGAGTTATCAATACTTATAAGCAGCCACGGGCCGTGGAGGGAGTTACGGTGAGGCAGGGAGGCGGGGAGGGGGAGGGGCAGGGTGCTCCCTGCCCCTCCCCCTCCCCGCCTCCCTGCCCCACCGTAACTCCCTCCACGGCCCGCGGCTGCTTATATCTCACCCTCCCTAAAACACATATTATATTATTTGCTAAGAAGGTCTCTTTGTGTTGGTTTAGGGCGTGCCCATACTTTAGTGTCTTAGATTTGAAGGAATCACATCAGCATACACCAGCTCTCTCTTCATGTGAACCGCATCAAGTGTTGTGTATGTGTGTTCGGCAAAGCAATATAAAACCCGCCTCATGCCCAGAATTGGCAGAAGCTGCACTTATGTTATGAGTATGAAGTCGTGGAGATCAGACCTCATAACAATTCTGTATCGTGTTGTTCTTGAAACTTCAGCACTCGCTGTACAGATATAGTTTAACAAGTAAAGCAGATAGTAGAGCAATAACATATTATTCTCATGTAAATCACGATGAACTATTAGGTTGAAAGCTAAAGCAACAACTAAGTGTCGTGTGCAGAAGTTGCAAAAAAGGAAAAATGGCGTTTAAACCGGTAATGAGCCCATGCTAACTTAACACGGTGTAAAGATATCCAGGACCTAGATGACACCTCCCCATGATCCGGAAACGAACTGAATAAGATAATAGAAGTGCCATCTCATGAGAGCAGATTGCAACTTTATATGTGGACGGTCCGCAAGGTAAAATATTAAAAACTAGGAAAATTTAATGCTAAAGAAAAATAAAACAGCCAAGTACTTTATCGAGTCTTAAGCCAATAGGCAAGCTAAATAATAAAAACTTGACAAATAAGTCAATGAATTGTCAATGAAATGCTAGTACTCAGCATATCAAACATGAAAAAGGTCTATGACATAACTGTGTATGCAAAATAAGCTGCAACAGCCTCCAATAGGAAGTCACCGTCTTCATCCGAAAAGAGTTCAGCCATCCAATTTAAAAGCGGAAAAGAACATACGTGCTCTCCCAGCACCGGATCCTCTATCACCATCAGAGGACAGCTCGGTGGGTTTTCAAGAAAGCTCTGTTCCAAGAAAGACTGTGTTGCCGCCAGTAAATTCCAGGGACCAATTAGTCCATGCATCAATGCCACAGCCATAATCCTTTCGCCAGGACAAACCAACTTGTGAGTAATGATAGGAGTCATCAGCTGATTAAAGTCGACGTCAGGAGAAACTGGTCCGCAGAGACACAAATCAATGGCCCAATCGAAATCACAGGTCAGGCAGTGAAATACAGGCTGGACACAGGTGAAGTAGGAGAATCGAAAAGATAATCCATATGCCGTGCTTAATATCGCCAACGGCATTGTGCCATAATATTCTAGCATGCGATTGCGGAACAGTGTCAGCAGCTGCCGGGCGGGAGGTTGCATAGGAGGGACATCCATATTTAAAAATGTAAAAAAGCACAAGAGCGTCCGCTGGTAATGCAAGTAAAAATGGCAATCCACGAAGCAGAGTGGAAAAAATAGAATGAAAGAAAGCAGGGATGACTCCAAAGATTTTCTCAAATGAAGTCACGAGACCACTGGTAACAACTTTAAAAAAGTGCGCCAGGGCCTTTGTGGAGGATGCGTTAAAGATAGTCCGAACCATCTTGCTGAAATGGAAAGGCAAATCTGAATTGAAAAGGGTCTGCACCTCTGTACGGGTGTTCGCTATGTGAAGCACGAAAGTTTCACGGGCCGAACTCAAGGCCACCTCTCTCTGAGACAAAAGAGCTCTTATTCTTGCCATGCCGTTGAAATATGCTCCCAAGGTTGGTATTTGTGGCGAGATTGAAAACTCCCTATGTTCATGTGTGGGAGGAAATAGAACATTTCTGCAGCAAATAACCCGTTCACTTACTGTTACGATAAAAGGAATACTTTTAATTAACCCAGAACAATCTTCATTATTGAGCATCAAATAACTACCATTTTCCAACAACTTGAACGTGGGGATGATAGCAGGAACTGGCGTGCCTTGCAACACGCAAGCCATATTTGGTCGATGTTTGTTGCATGAACCGTGTAACTGTATGTGCCTACACATTAGTGAATGATCTGGCGTCTCAGTGCATTCCTCTCCATTCAGATAAACTTCTTGTTCATCTTTGAAACATCTGTATGTGTATGGAAGCGACCAGACCTCATGAAGAAAAGCACTACCTAAAGGTTCATAACGACCTATTGGTATATATTTCATACAATTTGAAAACTTATATAAAGCAAAAGGCAGCGTTATTAAACCGTGGATAAGGCACGTTGCCAAAAAACCCGCAATCCTCTGCTGATGATGTCACTGAGCATGTCATGAATGATGTAATATGTGACATCATCAGCAGTGGATTACGGGTAATAGTATCTCTAGTTTACTCCCCTATAGCTGTCTTTCTTTTAACATAAGTGTCTGTTTCCTTCCCTTATACTTTTGGTTCGCTTCCGGTTCGCGTACCGGCGAGCGAACTGGGAAGCGAACTAAGAGAAATAGAGGTTGGCACAGTTCCAAATATTGTACCAATTTTTTAATAACGGGGAGGTAGTTCTGAAAAGAACTTTTTTTTTTATTGTTTTTGTTGTTTTATATTTTTTTTATTATTTTTCGGAACATTTTTTTACTTTTTTTGAATTTTTCTGAACAGTTTTATATTTTTTTGGGGTTTTCTTGGAGGGGGCAATGAAAACGATTCATTGTAAAGGGCTCAACAGGAGCAACAAAACAAAAAAAAGTATTTATTATTTTGGGCGTTTCGTACAAACTTGCATATGATAGTCAATAGCTCTGTTGATCAGAGTGATGCTTCTTTCTCCGTAGCAAATGAATCCATCGCAATATACGCAGATGTGTTTTACTTCACCAAATTTCATTTGTATATTTGGCACCATCTCCCTGCCCTCTGGTCCCGTTACTTCCGGTACAACAGATCTTCTGGCCATAATAGGGAGATTATCTAGGTCGTTCCGAAACTGTGCAGCACTGTAGTTGTTAGGATGCCACCTAGTCATATGGCGATGCATTGTGTAGTTTCCGAAACTGTATTTTTTCTCGGTTCCTCTGGACAGTCTATCTTGACATATAAGGCAAGTTACGTATCTTGCATTTACTTTTTTCTGACCTTTGGGAATTTTAAAAAATTGCCAAATGAAGTTTTCTTTCCGGTGAGACGTCCTGGGCTCCTCAGGCAAAAACTGCCTCTCTTCGTGCTCGTCGTTCTGTTCCTCTTCTTCCTCTTCTTGTTGAATTATAACTTGAGCAGGTGGTCCACTCTTCCTTGGATGTGGTGGAGGTGGTGGGGAAGCACCAGCTGAAGCTACTAAAGAAGCCATTGCTCAGTGATCACAAAGGGTCTTTCTCTCACAATGATGAAAGTCAGAGTGAGGAAAGAAGGAGGGATTTTCATCATTTGGGAAAAACAAGAGTTCTCAACCAATGAAAAGTGTTCATTTTAGATTATATGACCTAGTCTTACATCATTATGAAACCAAAAGTGAAATGAACCAATGAAAAGTGTTATTACCAAGTCACATGACCCGCTGTGTTTACGTTAAGCGCTTTGCAGGGCCTCCCGGTTTGCTTCCAGAAACCTGCGCTTTGCGACTCGCTTCGCGTACCAGTTCGCTAACGTAGCACGTCATATGACGTATCACGCGACAACGTGAAACGTCATGCGGACGGGAGGCGTCA